>NC_091152.1:46987981-47072322 GCF_040958095.1 Procambarus clarkii | reverse complement strand
GTTGTAGGCGAGAGGTCACTGTTGTAGGCGAGAGGACATGTTGTAGGCGAGGACACTGTTGTAGGCGAGAGGTCACTGTTGTAGGCGAGAGGACACTGTTGTAGGCGACACTGTTTTAGGCGAGAGGACACTGTAGTATGCGAGATGTCACTGTTGTAGGCGAGAGGTCACTGTTGCAGGCGAGAGGACACTGTTGTAGGCGAGAGGTCACTGTTGTAGGCGAGAGGACACTGTTGTAGGCGAGAGGACACTGTTGTAGGCGAGAGGACACTGTTGTAGGCGACACTGTTTTAGGCGAGAGGACACTGTAGTATGCGAGAGGTCACTGTTGTAGGCGAGAGGTCACTGTTGCAGGCGAGAGGACACTGTTGTAGGCGAGAGGTCACTGTTGTAGGCGAGAGGACACTGTTGTAGGCGAGAGGACACTGTTGTAGGCGAGAGGACACTGTTGTAGGCGACACTGTAGTAAGCGAGAGGTCACTGTTGTAGGCGAGAGGTCACTGTTGTAGGCGAGAGGTCACTGTTGTAGGCGAGAGGTCACTGTTGTAGGCGAGAGGACACTGTTGTAGGCGACACTGTTTTAGGCGAGAGGACACTGTAGTAAGCGAGAGGTCACTGTTGTAGGCGAGAGGTCACTGTTGTAGGCGAGAGGTCACTGTTGTAGGCGAGAGATCACTGTTGTAGGCGAGAGGACACTGTTGTAGGCGAGAGGACACTGTTGTAGGAGAGAGGACACTGTTGTAGGCGAGAGGTCACTGTTGTAGGCGAGAGGTCACTGTTGTAGGCGAGAGGACACTGTTGTAGGCGAGAGGACACTGTTGTAGGCGAGAGGACACTGTTGTAGGCGAGAGGACACTGTTGTAGGCGAGAGGTCACTGTTGTAGGCTAGAGGACACTGTTGTAGGCGAGAGGTCACTGTTGTAGGCGAGAGGACACTGTTGTAGGCGAGATGACACTGTTGTAGGCGAGAGAACACTGTTGTAGGCGAGAGGACACTGTTTTAGGCGAGAGGTCACTGTTGTAGGCTAGAGGACACCGTTGTAGGCGAGAGGTCACTGTTGTAGGCGAGAGGACACTGCTGTAGGCGAGAGGTCACTGTTGTAGGCGACACTGTTGTAGGCGAAACTGTTGTAGGCGACACTGTAGTAGGCGGGAGGTCACTGTTGTAGGCGAGAGGTCACTGTTGTAGGCGAGAGGTCACTGTTGTAGGCGAGAGGACACTGTTGTAGGCGAGAGGACACTGTTGTAGGTGAGAGGACACTGTTGTAGGCGAGAGGTTACTGTTGCAGGCGAGAGGACAATGTTGTAGGCGAGAGGTTACTGTTGCAGGCGAGAGGACACTGTTGTAGGCGAGAGGTCACTGTTGTAGGCGAGAGGACACTGTTGTAGGCGACACTGTTGTAGGCGAGAGGACACTGTTGTTGGCGAGAGGTCACTGTTGTAGGCGACACTGTTGTAGGCGACACTGTTGTAGGCGACACTGTTGTAGGCGAGAGGTCACTGTTGTAGGCGAGAGGTCACTGTTGTAGGCGAGAGGTCACTGTTGTAGGCGAGAGGACACTGTTGTAGTCGAGAGGACACTGTTGTAGGCGAGAGGTCACTGTTGTAGGCGAGAGGACACTGTTGTAGGCGACACTGTTTTAGGCGAGAGGACACTGTAGTATGCGAGAGGTCACTGTTGTAGGCGACACTGTTTTAGGCGAGAGGACACTGTTGTAGGCGAGAGGTCACTGTTGTAGGCGAGAGGACACTGTTGTAGGCGAGAGGACACTGTTGTAGGCGAGAGGACACTGTTGTAGGCGACACTGTTTTAGGCGAGAGGACACTGTAGTATGCGAGAGGTCACTGTTGTAGGCGAGAGGTCACTGTAGCAGGCGAGAGGAGACTGTTGTAGGCGAGAGGTCACTGTTGTAGGCGAGAGGACACTGTTGTAGGCGAGAGGACACTGTTGTAGGCGAGAGGACACTGTTGTAGGCGACACTGTAGTAGGCGAGAGGTCACTGTTGTAGGCGAAAGGTCACTGTTGTAGGCGAGAGGTCACTGTTGTAGGCGAGAGGTCACTGTTGTAGGCGAGAGGACACTGTTGTAGGCGACACTGTTTTAGGCGAGAGGACACTGTAGTAGGCGAGAGGTCACTGTTGTAGGCGAGAGGTCACTGTTGTAGGCGAGAGGTCACTGTTGTAGGCGAGAGATCACTGTTGTAGGCGAGAGGACACTGTTGTAGGCGAGAGGACACTGTTGTAGGAGAGAGGACACTGTTGTAGGCGAGAGGTCACTGTTGTAGGCGAGAGGTCACTGTTGTAGGCGAGAGGACACTGTTGTAGGCGAGAGGACACTGTTGTAGGCGAGAGGACACTGTTTTAGGCGAGAGGACACTGTAGTATGCGAGAGGTCACTGTTGTAGGCGACACTGTTTTAGGCGAGAGGACACTGTTGTAGGCGAGAGGTCACTGTTGTAGGCGAGAGGACACTGTTGTAGGCGAGAGGACACTGTTGTAAGCGAGAGGACACTGTTGTAGGCGACACTGTTTTAGGCGAGAGGACACTGTAGTATGCGAGAGGACACTGTTGTAGGCGAGAGGTCACTGTTGCAGGCGAGAGGACACTGTTGTAGGCGAGAGGTCACTGTTGTAGGCGAGAGGACACTGTTGTAGGCGAGAGGACACTGTTGTAGGCGAGAGGACACTGTTGTAGGCGAGAGGACACTGTTGTAGGCGACACTGTAGTAGGCGAGAGGTCACTGTTGTAGGCGAGAGGTCACTGTTGTAGGCGAGAGGACACTGTTGTAGGCGACACTGTTTTAGGCGAGAGGACACTGTAGTAGGCGAGAGGTCACTGTTGTAGGCGAGAGGTCACTGTTGTAGGCGAGAGGTCACTGTTGTAGGCGAGAGATCACTGTTGTAGGCGAGAGGACACTGTTGTAGGCGAGAGGACACTGTTGTAGGAGAGAGGACACTGTTGTAGGCGAGAGGTCACTGTTGTAGGCGAGAGGACACTGTTGTAGGCGAGAGGACACTGTTGTAGGCGAGAGGACACTGTTGTAGGCGAGAGGACACTGTTGTAGGCGAGAGGTCACTGTTGTAGGCGAGAGGACACTGTTGTAGGCGAGAGGACACTGTTGTAGGCGAGAGGTCACTGTTGTAGGCGAGAGAACACTGTTGTAGGCGAGAGGACACTGTTTTAGGCGAGAGGTCACTGTTGTAGGCTAGAGGACACCGTTGTAGACGAGAGGTCACTGTTGTAGGCGAGAGGACACTGCTGTAGGCGAGAGGTCACTGTTGTAGGCGACACTGTTGTAGGCGAAACTGTTGTAGGCGACACTGTAGTAGGCGGGAGGTCACTGTTGTAGGCGAGAGGTCACTGTTGTAGGCGAGAGGTCACTTTTGTAGGCGAGAGGACACTGTTGTAGGCGAGAGGACACTGTTGTAGGCGAGAGGACACTGTTGTAGGCGAGAGGTTACTGTTGCAAGGGAGAGGACAATGTTGTAGGCGAGAGGTTACTGTTGCAGGCGAGAGGACACTGTTGTAGGCGAGAGGTCACTGTTATAGGCGAGAGGACACTGTTGTAGGCGACACTGTTGTAGGCGAGAGGACACTGTTGTAGGCGAGAGGTCACTGTTGTGGGCGAGAGGTCACTGTTGTAGGCGAGAGGTCACTGTTGTAGGCGAGAGGACACTCTTGTAGGCGAGAGGTCACTGTTGTAGGCGAGAGGTCACTGTTGTAGGCGAGAGGACACTGTTGTAGGCGAGAGGTCACTGTTGTAGGCGACACTGTTGTAGGCGAAACTGTTGTAGGCGACACTAGTAGGCGGGAGGTCACTGTTGTAGGCGAGAGGTCACTGTTGTAGGCGAGAGGTCACTGTTGTAGGCGAGAGGACACTGTTGTAGGCGACACTGTTTTAGGCGAGAGGACACTGTAGTATGCGAGAGGTCACTGTTGTAGGCGAGAGGTCACTGTTGCAGGCGAGAGGACACTGTTGTAGGCGAGAGGTCACTGTTGTAGGCGAGAGGACACTGTTGTAGGCGAGAGGACACTGTTGTAGGCGAGAGGACACTGTTGTAGGCGACACTGTTTTAGGCGAGAGGACACTGTAGTATGCGAGAGGTCACCGTTGTAGGCGAGAGGTCACTGTTGCAGGCGAGAGGACACTGTTGTAGGCGAGAGGACACTGTTGTAGGCGAGAGGACACTGTTGTAGGCGAGAGGACACTGTTGTTGGCGAGAGGACACTGTTGTAGGCGACACTGTAGTAGGCGAGAGGTCACTGTTGTAGGCGAGAGGTCACTGTTGTAGGCGAGAGGTCACTGTTGTAGGCGAGAGGTCACTGTTGTAGGCGAGAGGTTACTGTTGCAGGCGAGAGGACACTGTTGTAGGCGAGAGGTCACTGTTATAGGCGAGAGGACACTGTTGTAGGCGACACTGTTGTAGGCGAGAGGACACTGTTGTAGGCGAGAGGTCACTGTTGTGGGCGAGAGGTCACTGTTGTAGGCGAGAGGTCACTGTTGTAGGCGAGAGGACACTCTTGTAGGCGAGAGGTCACTGTTGTAGGCGAGAGGTCACTGTTGTAGGCGAGAGGACACTGTTGTAGGCGAGAGGTCACTGTTGTAGGCGACACTGTTGTAGGCGAAACTGTTGTAGGCGACACTAGTAGGCGGGAGGTCACTGTTGTAGGCGAGAGGTCACTGTTGTAGGCGAGAGGTCACTGTTGTAGGCGAGAGGACACTGTTGTAGGCGACACTGTTTTAGGCGAGAGGACACTGTAGTATGCGAGAGGTCACTGTTGTAGGCGAGAGGTCACTGTTGCAGGCGAGAGGACACTGTTGTAGGCGAGAGGACATTGTTGTAGGCGAGAGGACACTGTTGTAGGCGACACTGTTTTAGGTGAGAGGACACTGTAGTATGCGAGAGGTCACCGTTGTAGGCGAGAGGTCACTGTTGCAGGCGAGAGGACACTGTTGTAGGCGAGAGGACACTGTTGTAGGCGAGAGGACACTGTTGTAGGCGAGAGGACACTGTTGTAGGCGACACTGTAGTAGGCGAGAGGTCACTGTTGTAGGCGAGAGGTCACTGTTGTAGGCGAGAGGTCACTGTTGTAGGCGAGAGGACACTGTTGTAGGCGACACTGTTTTAGGCGAGTGGACACTGTAGTAGGCGAGAGGTCACTGTTGTAGGCGAGAGGTCACTGTTGTAGGCGAGAGGTCACTGTTGTAGGCGAGAGATCACTGTTGTAGGCGAGAGGACACTGTTGTAGGCGAGAGGACACTGTTGTAGGAGAGAGGACACTGTTGTAGGCGAGAGGTCACTGTTGTAGGCGAGAGGTCACTGTTGTAGGCGAGAGGACACTGTTGTAGGCGAGAGGACACTGTTTTAGGCGAGAGGACACTGTTGTAGGCGAGAGGACACTGTTGTAGGCGAGAGGTCACTGTTGTAGGCTAGAGGAAACTGTTGTAGGCAAGAGGTCACTGTTGTAGGCGAGAGGACACTGTTGTAGGCGAGAGGACACTGTTGTAGGCGAGAGGTCACTGTTGTAGGCGAGAGAACACTGTTGTAGGCGAGAGGTCACTGTTTTAGGCGAGAGGTCACTGTTGTAGGCGAGAGGTCACTGTTGTAGGCGAGAGGTCACTGTTGTAGGCGAGAGGACACTGCTGTAGGCGAGAGGTCACTGTTGTAGGCGACACTGTTGTAGGCGAAACTGTTGTAGGCGACACTGTAGTAGGCGGGAGGTCACTGTTGTAGGCGAGAGGTCACTGTTGTAGGCGAGAGGACACTGTTGTAGGTGAGAGGACACTGTTGTAGGTGAGAGGACACTGTTGTAGGCGAGAGGTTACTGTTGCAGGCGAGAGGACAATGTTGTAGGCGAGAGGTTACTGTTGCAGGCGAGAGGACACTGTTGTAGGCGAGAGGACACTGTTGTTGGCGAGAGGTCACTGTTGTAGGCGAGAGGACACTGTTGTAGGCGACACTGTTGTAGGCGAGAGGACACTGTTGTTGGCGAGAGGTCACTGTTGTAGGCGACACTGTTGTAGGCGACACTGTTGTAGGCGACACTGTTGTAGGCGACACTGTTGTAGGCGAGAGGTCACTGTTGTAGGCGAGAGGTCACTGTTGTAGGCGAGAGGTCACTGTTGTAGGCGAGAGGTCACTGTTGTAGGCGAGAGGACACTGTTGTAGGCGAGAGGACACTGTTGTAGGCGAGAGGTCACTGTTGTAGGCGAGAGGACACTGTTGTAGGCGATACTGTTTTAGGCGAGAGGACACTGTTGTAGGCGATACTGTTTTAGGCGAGAGGACACTGTAGTATGCGAGAGGTCACTGTTGAAGGCGAGAGGTCACTGTTGCAGGCGAGAGGACACTGTTGTAGGCGAGAGGTCACTGTTGTAGGCGAGAGGACACTGTTGTAGGCGAGAGGACACTGTTGTAGGCGAGAGGACACTGTTGTAGGCGACACTGTTTTAGGCGAGAGGACACTGTAGTATGCGAGAGGTCACTGTTGTAGGCGAGAGGTCACTGTTGCAGGCGAGAGGACACTGTTGTAGGCGAGAGGACACTGTTGTAGGCGAGAGGACACTGTTGTTGGCGACACTGTAGTAGGCGAGAGGTCACTGTTGTAGGCGAGAGGTCACTGTTGTAGGCGAGAGGTCACTGTTGTAGGCGAGAGGTCACTGTTGTAGGCGAGAGGACACTGTTGTAGGCGAGAGGACACTGTTGTAGGCGAGAGGACACTGTTGTAGGTGAGAGGACACTGTTGTAGGCGAGAGGTTACTGTTGCAGGCGAGAGGACAATGTTGTAGGCGAGAGGTTACTGTTGCAGGCGAGAGGACACTGTTGTAGGCGAGAGGTCACTGTTGTAGGCGAGAGGACACTGTTGTAGGCGACACTGTTGTAGGCCAGAGGACACTGTTGTTGGCGAGAGGTCACTGTTGTAGGCGAGAGGACACTGTTGTAGGCGACACTGTTGTAGGCGAGAGGACACTGTTGTTGGCGAGAGGTCACTGTTGTAGGCGACACTGTTGTAGGCGACACTGTTGTTGGCGACACTGTTGTAGGCGAGAGGTCACTGTTGTAGGCGAGAGGTCACTGTTGTAGGCGAGAGGACACTGTTGTAGGCGAGAGGACACTGTTGTAGGCGAGAGGTCACTGTTGTAGGCGAGAGGACACTGTTGTAGGCGATACTGTTTTAGGCGAGAGGACACTGTAGTATGCGAGAGGTCACTGTTGAAGGCAAGAGGTCACTGTTGCAGGCGAGAGGACACTGTTGTAGGCGAGAGGTCACTGTTGTAGGCGAGAGGACGTTGTTGTAGGCGAGAGGACACTGTTGTAGGCGAGAGGACACTGTTGTAGGCGACACTGTAGTAGGCGAGAGGTCACTGTTGTAGGCGAGAGGTCACTGTTGTAGGCGAGAGGTCACTGTTGTAGGCGAGAGGACACTGTTGTAGGCGACACTGTTTTAGGCGAGAGGACACTGTAGTAGGCGAGAGGTCACTGTTGTAGGCGAGAGGTCACTGTTGTAGGCGAGAGGTCACTGTTGTAGGCGAGAGATCACTGTTGTAGGCGAGAGGACACTGTTGTAGGCAAGAGGACACTGTTGTAGGAGAGAGGACACTGTTGTAGGCGAGAGGTCACTGTTGTAGGCGAGAGGTCACTGTTGTAGGCGAGAGGTCACTGTTGTAGGCGAGAGGACACTGTTGTAGGCGAGAGGACACTGTTGTAGGCGAGAGGTCACTGTTGTAGGCGAGAGGACACTGTTGTAGGCGATACTGTTTTAGGCGAGAGGACACTGTAGTATGCGAGAGGTCACTGTTGAAGGCGAGAGGTCACTGTTGCAGGCGGGAGGACACTGTTGTAGGCGAGAGGTCACTGTTGTAGGCGAGAGGACACTGTTGTAGGCGAGAGGACACTGTTGTAGGCGACACTGTTTTAGGCGAGAGGACACTGTAGTATGCGAGAGGTCACTGTTGTAGGCGAGAGGTCACTGTTGCAGGCGAGAGGACACTGTTGTAGGCGAGAGGACACTGTTGTAGGCGAGAGGACACTGTTGTAGGCGACACTGTAGTAGGCGAGAGGTCACTGTTGTAGGCGAGAGGTCACTGTTGTAGGCGAGAGGTCACTGTTGTAGGCGAGAGGTCACTGTTGTAGGCGAGAGGACACTGTTGTAGGCGAGAGGACACTGTTGTAGGCGAGAGGACACTGTTGTAGGTGAGAGGACACTGTTGTAGGCGAGAGGTTACTGTTGCAGGCGAGAGGACAATGTTGTAGGCGAGAGGTTACTGTTGCAGGCGAGAGGACACTGTTGTAGGCGAGAGGTCACTGTTGTAGGCGAGAGGACACTGTTGTAGGCGACACTGTTGTAGGCGAGAGGACACTGTTGTTGGCGAGAGGTCACTGTTGTAGGCGAGAGGACACTGTTGTAGGCGACACTGTTGTAGGCGAGAGGACACTGTTGTTGGCGAGAGGTCACTGTTGTAGGCGACACTGTTGTAGGCGACACTGTTGTAGGCGACACTGTTGTAGGCGAGAGGTCACTGTTGTAGGCGAGAGGTCACTGTTGTAGGCGAGAGGTCACTGTTGTAGGCGAGAGGTCACTGTTGTAGGCGAGAGGACACTGTTGTAGGCGAGAGGACACTGTTGTAGGCGAGAGGTCACTGTTGTAGGCGAGAGGACACTGTTGTAGGCGATACTGTTTTAGGCGAGAGGACACTGTAGTATGCGAGAGGTCACTGTTGAAGGCGAGAGGTCACTGTTGCAGGCGAGAGGACACTGTTGTAGGCGAGAGGTCACTGTTGTAGGCGAGAGGACGTTGTTGTAGGCGAGAGGACACTGTTGTAGGCGAGAGGACACTGTTGTAGGCGACACTGTAGTAGGCGAGAGGTCACTGTTGTAGGCGAGAGGTCACTGTTGTAGGCGAGAGGTCACTGTTGTAGGCGAGAGGACACTGTTGTAGGCGACACTGTTTTAGGCGAGAGGACACTGTAGTAGGCGAGAGGTCACTGTTGTAGGCGAGAGGTCACTGTTGTAGGCGAGAGGTCACTGTTGTAGGCGAGAGGACACTGTTGTAGGCGAGAGGACACTGTTGTAGGAGAGAGGACACTGTTGTAGGCGAGAGGTCACTGTTGTAGGCGAGAGGACACTGTTGTAGGCGAGAGGACACTGTTGTAGGCGAGAGGACACTGTTGTAGGCGAGAGGACACTGTTGTAGGCGAGAGGTCACTGTTGTAGGCTAGAGGACACTGTTGTAGGCGAGAGGTCACTGTTGTAGGCGAGAGGACACTGTTGTAGGCGAGAGGACACTGTTGTAGGCGAGAGGTCACTGTTGTAGGCGAGAGAACACTGTTGTAGGCGAGAGGACACTGTTTTAGGCGAGAGGTCACTGTTGTAGGCTAGAGGACACCGTTGTAGGCGAGAGGTCACTGTTGTAGGCGAGAGGACACAGCTGTAGGCGAGAGGTCACTGTTGTAGGCGACACTGTTGTAGGCGAAACTGTTGTAGGCGACACTGTAGTAGGCGGGAGGTCACTGTTGTAGGCGAGAGGTCACTGTTTTAGGCGAGAGGTCACTTTTGTAGGCGAGAGGACACTGTTGTAGGCGAGAGGACACTGTTGTAGGTGAGAGGACACTGTTGTAGGCGAGAGGTTACTGTTGCAGGCGAGAGGACAATGTTGTAGGCGAGAGGTTACTGTTGCAGGCGAGAGGACACTGTTGTAGGCGAGAGGTCACTGTTATAGGCGAGAGGACACTGTTGTAGGCGACACTGTTGTAGGCGAGAGGACACTGTTGTAGGCGAGAGGTCACTGTTGTGGGCGAGAGGTCACTGTTGTAGGCGAGAGGTCACTGTTGTAGGCGAGAGGACACTCTTGTAGGCGAGAGGTCACTGTTGTAGGCGAGAGGTCACTGTTGTAGGCGAGAGGACACTGTTGTAGGCGAGAGGTCACTGTTGTAGGCGACACTGTTGTAGGCGAAACTGTTGTAGGCGACACTAGTAGGCGGGAGGTCACTGTTGTAGGCGAGAGGTCACTGTTGTAGGCGAGAGTTCACTGTTGTAGGCGAGAGGACACTGTTGTAGGCGACACTGTTTTAGGCGAGAGGACACTGTAGTATGCGAGAGGTCACTGTTGTAGGCGAGAGGTCACTGTTGCAGGCGAGAGGACACTGTTGTAGGCGAGAGGTCACTGTTGTAGGCGAGAGGACACTGTTGTAGGCGAGAGGACACTGTTGTAGGCGACACTGTTTTAGGCGAGAGGACACTGTAGTATGCGAGAGGTCACCGTTGTAGGCGAGAGGTCACTGTTGTAGGCGAGAGGACACTGTTGTAGGCGAGAGGACACTGTTGTAGGCGAGAGGACACTGTTGTAGGCGAGAGGACACTGTTGTAGGCGACACTGTAGTAGGCGAGAGGTCACTGTTGTAGGCGAGAGGTCACTGTTGTAGGCTAGAGGTCACTGTTGTAGGCGAGAGGTCACTGTTGTAGGCGAGAGGACACTGTTGTAGGCGACACTGTTTTAGGCGAGTGGACACTGTAGTAGGCGAGAGGTCACTGTTGTAGGCGAGAGGTCACTGTTGTAGGCGAGAGGTCACTGTTGTAGGCGAGAGATCACTGTTGTAGGCGAGAGGACACTGTTGTAGGCGAGAGGACACTGTTGTAGGAGAGAGGACACCGTTGTAGGCGAGAGGTCACTGTTGTAGGCGAGAGGTCACTGTTGTAGGCGAGAGGACACTGTTGTAGGCGAGAGGACACTGTTGTAGGCGAGAGGACACTGTTGTAGGCGAGAGGTCACTGTTGTAGGCTAGAGGACACTGTTGTAGGCGAGAGGTCACTGTTGTAGGCGAGAGGACACTGTTGTAGGCGAGAGGACACTGTTGTAGGCGAGAGGTCACTGTTGTAGGCGAGAGAACACTGTTGTAGGCGAGAGGACACTGTTTTAGGCGAGAGGTCACTGTTGTAGGCTAGAGGACACCGTTGTAGGCGAGAGGTCACTGTTGTAGGCGAGAGGACACTGCTGTAGGCGAGAGGTCACTGTTGTAGGCGACACTGTTGTAGGCGAAACTGTTGTAGGCGACACTGTTGTAGGCGAAACTGTTGTAGGCGACACTGTAGTAGGCGGGAGGTCACTGTTGTAGGCGAGAGGTCACTGTTGTAGGCGAGAGGTCACTGTTGTAGGCGAGAGGACACTGTTGTAGGCGAGAGGACACTGTTGTAGGTGAGAGGACACTGTTGTAGGCGAGAGGTTACTGTTGCAGGCGAGAGGACAATGTTGTAGGCGAGAGGTTACTGTTGCAGGCGAGAGGACACTGTTGTAGGCGAGAGGTCACTGCTGTAGGCGAGAGGACACTGTTGTAGGCGACACTGTTGTAGGCGAGAGGACACTGTTGTTGGCGAGAGGTCACTGTTGTAGGCGAGAGGACACTGTTGTAGGCGACACTGTTGTAGGCGAGAGGACACTGTTGTTGGCGAGAGGTCACTGTTGTAGGCGACACTGTTGTAGGCGACACTGTTGTAGGCGACACTGTTGTAGGCGAGAGGTCACTGTTGTAGGCGAGAGGTCACTGTTGTAGGCGAGAGGTCACTGTTGTAGGCGAGAGGTCACTGTTGTAGGCGAGAGGACACTGTTGTAGGCGAGAGGACACTGTTGTAGGCGAGAGGTCACTGTTGTAGGCGAGAGGACACTGTTGTAGGCGATACTGTTTTAGGCGAGAGGACACTGTAGTATGCGAGAGGTCACTGTTGAAGTCGAGAGGTCACTGTTGCAGGCGAGAGGACACTGTTGTAGGCGAGAGGTCACTGTTGTAGGCGAGAGGACACTGTTGTAGGCGAGAGGACACTGTTGTAGGCGAGAGGACACTGTTGTAGGCGACACTGTTTTAGGCGAGAGGACACTGTAGTATGCGAGAGGTCACTGTTGTAGGCGAGAGGTCACTGTTGCAGGCGAGAGGACACTGTTGTAGGCGAGAGGTCACTGTTGTAGGCGAGAGGACACTGTTGTAGGCGAGAGGACACTGTTGTAGGCGAGAGGACACTGTTGTAGGCGACACTGTAGTAGGCGAGAGGTCACTGTTGTAGGCGAGCGGTCACTGTTGTAGGCGAGATGTCACTGTTGTAGGCGAGAGGTCACTGTTGTAGGCGAGAGGACACTGTTGTAGGCGACACTGTTTTAGGCGAGAGGACACTGTTGTAGGCGAGAGGTCACTGTTGTAGGCGAGAGGTCACTGTTGTAGGCAAAAGGTCACTGTTGTAGGCGAGAGGTCACTGTTGTAGGCGAGAGATCACTGTTGTAGGCGAGAGGACACTGTTGTAGGCGAGAGGACACTGTTGTAGGAGAGAGGACACTGTTGTAGGCGAGAGGTCACTGTTGTAGGCGAGAGGTCACTGTTGTAGGCGAGAGGACACTGTTGTAGGCGAGAGGACACTGTTGTAGGCGAGAGGTCACTGTTGTAGGCTAGAGGACACTGTTGTAGGCGAGAGGACACTGTTGTAGGCGAGAGGACACTGTTGTAGGCGAGAGGACACTGTTGTAGGCGAGAGGTCACTGTTGTAGGCGAGAGAACACTGTTGTAGGCGAGAGGACACTGTTTTAGGCGAGAGGTCACTGTTGTAGGCTAGAGGACACCGTTGTAGGCGAGAGGTCACTGTTGTAGGCGAGAGGACACTGCTGTAGGCGAGAGGTCACTGTTGTAGGCGACACTGTTGTAGGCGAAACTGTTGTAGGCGACACTGTAGTAGGCGGGAGGTCACTGTTGTAGGCGAGAGGTCACTGTTGTAGGCGAGAGGTCACTGTTGTAGGCGAGAGGACACTGTTGTAGGCGAGAGGACACTGTTGTAGGTGAGAGGACACTGTTGTAGGCGAGAGGTTACTGTTGCAGGCGAGAGGACAATGTTGTAGGCGAGAGGTTACTGTTGCAGGCGAGAGGACACTGTTGTTGGCGAGAGGTCACTGTTGTAGGCGAGAGGACACTGTTGTAGGCGACACTGTTGTAGGCGAGAGGACACTGTTGTAGGCGAGAGGTCACTGTTGTGGGCGAGAGGTCACTGTTGTAGGCGAGAGGTCACTGTTGTAGGCGAGAGGACACTCTTGTAGGCGAGAGGTCACTGTTGTAGGCGAGAGGTCACTGTTGTAGGCGAGAGGACACTGTTGTAGGCGAGAGGTCACTGTTGTAGGCGACACTGTTGTAGGCGAAACTGTTGTAGGCGACACTAGTAGGCGGGAGGTCACTGTTGTAGGCGAGAGGTGACTGTTGTAGGCGAGAGGTTACTGTTGTAGGCGAGAGGACACTGTTGTAGGCGAGAGGTCACTGTTGTAGGCGAGAGGACACTGTTGTAGGCGAGAGGACACTGTTGTAGGCGACACTGTTGTAGGCGACACTGTTGTAGGCGACACTGTAGTAGGCGAGAGGTCACTGTTGTAGGCGAGAGGTCACTGTTGTAGGCGAGAGGTCACTGTTGTAGGCGAGAGGACACTGTTGTAGGCGAGAGGACACTGTTTTGTAGGCGAGAGGTCACTGTTGTAGGCGACACTGTTGTAGGCGACACTGTTGTAGGCGACACTGTTTTAGGCGAGAGGACACTGTAGTAGGCGAGAGGTCACTGTTGTAGGCGAGAGGTCACTGTTGTAGGCGAGAGGACACTTGTAGGCGAGAGGTCACTGTTGTAGGCGAGAGGACACTGTTGTAGGCGAGAGGTCACTGTTGTAGGCGAGAGGACACTGTTGTAGGCGAGAGGACACTGTTGTAGGCGAGAGGACACTGTTTTGTAGGCGAGAGGTCACTGTTGAAGGCGACACTGTTGAAGGCGACACTGTTTTAGGCGAGAGGACACTGTAGTAGGCGAGAGGTCACTGTTGTAGGCGAGAGGACACTGTTGTAGGCGAGAGGACACTGTTGTAGGCGAGAGGACACTGTTGTAGGCGAGAGGACACTGTTGTAGGCGAGAGGACACTGTTGTAGGCGAGAGGACACTGTTGTAGGCGAGAGGACACTGTTGTAGGCGAGAGGACACTGTTGTAGGCGAGAGGTCACTGTTGTAGGCGAGAGGACACTGTTGTAGGCGAGAGGTCACTGTTGTAGGCGAGAGGACACTGTTGTAGGCGAGAGGACACTGTTGTAGGCGAGAGGTCACTGTTGTAGGCGAGAGGACACTGTTGTAGGCGAGAGGTCACTGTTGTAGGCGAGAGGACATTGTTGTAGGCGAGAGGACACTGTTGTAGGCGAGTGGTCACTGTTGTTGGCTAGAGGACACTGTTGTAGGCGAGAGGACACTGTTGTAGGCGAGAGGTCACTGTTGTAGGCGAGAGGTCACTGTTGTAGGCGAGAGGACACTGTTGTAGGCGAGAGGACACTGTTGTAGGCGATACTGTTTTAGGCGAGAGGACACTGTAGTATGCGAGAGGTCACTGTTGAAGGCGAGAGGTCACTGTTGCAGGCGAGAGGACACTGTTGTAGGCGAGAGGTCACTGTTGTAGGCGAGAGGACACTGTTGTAGGCGAGAGGACACTGTAGTATGCGAGAGGTCACTGTTGTAGGCGAGAGGTCACTGTTGCAGGCGAGAGGACACTGTTGTAGGCGAGAGGTCACTGTTGTAGGCGAGAGGACACTGTTGTAGGCGAGAGGACACTGTTGTAGGCGAGAGGACACTGTTGTAGGCGACACTGTAGTAGGCGAGAGGTCACTGTTGTAGGCGAGAGGTCACTGTTGTAGGCGAGAGGTCACTGTTGTAGGCGAGAGGTCACTGTTGTAGGCGAGAGGACACTGTTGTAGGCGAGAGGACACTGTTGTAGGTGAGAGGACACTGTTGTAGGCGAGAGGTTACTGTTGCAGGCGAGAGGACAATGTTGTAGGCGAGAGGTTACTGTTGCAGGCGAGAGGACACTGTTGTAGGCGAGAGGTCACTGTTGTAGGCGAGAGGACACTGTTGTAGGCGACACTGTTGTAGGCGAGAGGACACTGTTGTTGGCGAGAGGTCACTGTTGTAGGCGAGAGGACACTGTTGTAGGCGACACTGTTGTAGGCGAGAGGACACTGTTGTTGGCGAGAGGTCACTGTTGTAGGCGACACTGTTGTAGGCAACACTGTTGTAGGCGACACTGTTGTAGGCGAGAGGTCACTGTTGTAGGCGAGAGGTCACTGTTGTAGGCGAGAGGTCACTGTTGTAGGCGAGAGGTCACTGTTGTAGGCGAGAGGACACTGTTGTAGGCGAGAGGACACTGTTGTAGGCGAGAGGTCACTGTTGTAGGCGAGAGGACACTGTTGTAGGCGATACTGTTTTAGGCGAGAGGACACTGTAGTATGCGAGAGGTCACTGTTGAAGGCGAGAGGTCACTGTTGCAGGCGAGAGGACACTGTTGTAGGCGAGAGGTCACTGTTGTAGGCGAGAGGACGTTGTTGTAGGCGAGAGGACACTGTTGTAGGCGAGAGGACACTGTTGTAGGCGACACTGTAGTAGGCGAGAGGTCACTGTTGTAGGCGAGAGGTCACTGTTGTAGGCGAGAGGTCACTGTTGTAGGCGAGAGGACACTGTTGTAGGCGACACTGTTTTAGGCGAGAGGACACTGTAGTAGGCGAGAGGTCACTGTTGTAGGCGAGAGGTCACTGTTGTAGGCGAGAGGTCACTGTTGTAGGCGAGAGATCACTGTTGTAGGCGAGAGGACACTGTTGTAGGCGAGAGGACACTGTTGTAGGAGAGAGGACACTGTTGTAGGCGAGAGGTCACTGTTGTAGGCGAGAGGACACTGTTGTAGGCGAGAGGACACTGTTGTAGGCGAGAGGACACTGTTGTAGGCGAGAGGACACTGTTGTAGGCGAGAGGTCACTGTTGTAGGCTAGAGGACACTGTTGTAGGCGAGAGGTCACGGTTGTAGGCGAGAGGACACTGTTGTAGGCGAGAGGACACTGTTGTAGGCGAGAGGTCACTGTTGTAGGCGAGAGAACACTGTTGTAGGCGAGAGGACACTGTTTTAGGCGAGAGGTCACTGTTGTAGGCTAGAGGACACCGTTGTAGGCGAGAGGTCACTGTTGTAGGCGAGAGGACACAGCTGTAGGCGAGAGGTCACTGTTGTAGGCGACACTGTTGTAGGCGAAACTGTTGTAGGCGACACTGTAGTAGGCGGGAGGTCACTGTTGTAGGCGAGAGGTCACTGTTGTAGGCGAGAGGTCACTTTTGTAGGCGAGAGGACACTGTTGTAGGCGAGAGGACACTGTTGTAGGTGAGAGGACACTGTTGTAGGCGAGAGGTTACTGTTGCAGGCGAGAGGACAATGTTGTAGGCGAGAGGTTACTGTTGCAGGCGAGAGGACACTGTTGTAGGCGAGAGGTCACTGTTATAGGCGAGAGGACACTGTTGTAGGCGACACTGTTGTAGGCGAGAGGACACTGTTGTAGGCGAGAGGTCACTGTTGTGGGCGAGAGGTCACTGTTGTAGGCGAGAGGTCACTGTTGTAGGCGAGAGGACACTCTTGTAGGCGAGAGGTCACTGTTGTAGGCGAGAGGTCACTGTTGTAGGCGAGAGGACACTGTTGTAGGCGAGAGGTCACTGTTGTAGGCGACACTGTTGTAGGCGAAACTGTTGTAGGCGACACTAGTAGGCGGGAGGTCACTGTTGTAGGCGAGAGGTCACTGTTGTAGGCGAGAGGTCACTGTTGTAGGCGAGAGGACACTGTTGTAGGCGACACTGTTTTAGGCGAGAGGACACTGTAGTATGCGAGAGGTCACTGTTGTAGGCGAGAGGTCACTGTTGCAGGCGAGAGGACACTGTTGTAGGCGAGAGGTCACTGTTGTAGGCGAGAGGACACTGTTGTAGGCGAGAGGACACTGTTGTAGGCGAGAGGACACTGTTGTAGGCGACACTGTTTTAGGCGAGAGGACACTGTAGTATGCGAGAGGTCACCGTTGTAGGCGAGAGGTCACTGTTGTAGGCGAGAGGACACTGTTGTAGGCGAGAGGACACTGTTGTAGGCGAGAGGACACTGTTGAAGGCGAGAGGACACTGTTGTAGGCGAGAGGACACTGTTGTAGGCGACACTGTAGTAGGCGAGAGGTCACTGTTGTAGGCGAGAGGTCACTGTTGTAGGCGAGAGGTCACTGTTGTAGGCGAGAGGTCACTGTTGTAGGCGAGAGGACACTGTTGTAGGCGACACTGTTTTAGGCGAGTGGACACTGTAGTAGGCGAGAGGTCACTGTTGTAGGCGAGAGGTCACTGTTGTAGGCGAGAGGTCACTGTTGTTGGCGAGAGATCACTGTTGTAGGCGAGAGGACACTGTTGTAGGCGAGAGGACACTGTTGTAGGCGAGAGGTCACTGTTGTAGGCGAGAGGTCACTGTTGTAGGCGAGAGGTCACTGTTGTAGGCGAGAGGACACTGTTGTAGGCGAGAGGTCACTGTTGTAGGCGAGAGAACACTGTTGTAGGCGAGAGGACACTGTTTTAGGCGAGAGGTCACTGTTGTAGGCTAGAGGACACCGTTGTAGGCGAGAGGTCACTGTTGTAGGCGAGAGGACACTGCTGTAGGCGAGAGGTCACTGTTGTAGGCGACACTGTTGTAGGCGAAACTGTTGTAGGCGACACTGTTGTAGGCGAAACTGTTGTAGGCGACACTGTAGTAGGCGGGAGGTCACTGTTGTAGGCGAGAGGTCACTGTTGTAGGCGAGAGGTCACTGTTGTAGGCGAGAGGACACTGTTGTAGGCGAGAGGACACTGTTGTAGGTGAGAGGACACTGTTGTAGGCGAGAGGTTACTGTTGCAGGCGAGAGGACAATGTTGTAGGCGAGAGGTTACTGTTGCAGGCGAGAGGACACTGTTGTAGGCGAGAGGTCACTGTTGTAGGCGAGAGGACACTGTTGTAGGCGACACTGTTGTAGGCGAGAGGACACTGTTGTTGGCGAGAGGTCACTGTTGTAGGCGAGAGGACACTGTTGTAGGCGACACTGTTGTAGGCGAGAGGACACTGTTGTTGGCGAGAGGTCACTGTTGTAGGCGAGAGGTCACTGTTGTAGGCGAGAGGACACTGTTGTAGGCGAGAGGACACTGTTGTAGGCGAGAGGTCACTGTTGTAGGCGAGAGGACACTGTTGTAGGCGATACTGTTTTAGGCGAGAGGACACTGTAGTATGCGAGAGGTCACTGTTGAAGGCGAGAGGTCACTGTTGCAGGCGAGAGGACACTGTTGTAGGCGAGAGGTCACTGTTGTAGGCGAGAGGACACTGTTGTAGGCGAGAGGACACTGTTGTAGGCGAGAGGACACTGTTGTAGGCGACACTGTTTTAGGCGAGAGGACACTGTAGTATGCGAGAGGTCACTGTTGTAGGCGAGAGGTCACTGTTGCAGGAGAGAGGACACTGTTGTAGGCGAGAGGTCACTGTTGTAGGCGAGAGGACACTGTTGTAGGCGAGAGGACACTGTTGTAGGCGAGAGGACACTGTTGTAGGCGACACTGTAGTAGGCGAGAGGTCACTGTTGTAGGCGAGAGGTCACTGTTGTAGGCGAGAGGTCACTGTTGTAGGCGAGAGGTCACTGTTGTAGGCGAGAGATCACTGTTGTAGGCGAGAGGACACTGTTGTAGGCGAGAGGACACTGTTGTAGGCGAGAGGACACTGTTGTAGGCGAGAGGTCACTGTTGTAGGCGAGAGGTCACTGTTGTAGGCGAGAGGACACTGTTGTAGGCGAGAGGACACTGTTGTAGGCGAGAGGTCACTGTTGTAGGCTAGAGGACACTGTTGTAGGCGAGAGGACACTGTTGTAGGCGAGAGGACACTGTTGTAGGCGAGAGGTCACTGTTGTAGGCGAGAGAACACTGTTGTAGGCGAGAGGAGACTGTTTTAGGCGAGAGGTCACTGTTGTAGGCTAGAGGACACCGTTGTAGGCGAGAGGTCACTGTTGTAGGCGAGAGGACACTGCTGTAGGCGAGAGGTCACTGTTGTAGGCGACACTGTTGTAGGCGAAACTGTTGTAGGCGACACTGTAGTAGGCGGGAGGTCACTGTTGTAGGCGAGAGGTCACTGTTGTAGGCGAGAGGTCACTGTTGTAGGCGAGAGGACACTGTTGTTGGCGAGAGGACACTGTTGTAGGCGAGAGGTTACTGTTGCAGGCGAGAGGACAATGTTGTAGGCGAGAGGTCACTGTTGTAGGCGACACTGTTGTAGGCGAAACTGTTGTAGGCGACACTAGTAGGCGGGAGGTCACTGTTGTAGGCGAGAGGTGACTGTTGTAGGCGAGAGGTTACTGTTGTAGGCGAGAGGACACTGTTGTAGGCGAGAGGTCACTGTTGTAGGCGAGAGGACACTGTTGTAGGCGAGAGGACACTGTTGTAGGCGACACTGTTGTAGGCGACACTGTTGTAGGCGACACTGTAGTAGGCGAGAGGTCACTGTTGTAGGCGAGAGGTCACTGTTGTAGGCGAGAGGTCACTGTTGTAGGCGAGAGGACACTGTTGTAGGCGAGAGGACACTGTTTTGTAGGCGAGAGGTCACTGTTGTAGGCGACACTGTTGTAGGCGACACTGTTGTAGGCGACACTGTTTTAGGCGAGAGGACACTGTAGTAGGCGAGAGGTCACTGTTGTAGGCGAGAGGTCACTGTTGTAGGCGAGAGGACACTGTTGTAGGCGAGAGGTCACTGTTGTAGGCGAGAGGACACTGTTGTAGGCGAGAGGTCACTGTTGTAGGCGAGAGGACACTGTTGTAGGCGAGAGGACACTGTTGTAGGCGAGAGGACACTGTTTTGTAGGCGAGAGGACACTGTTTTGTAGGCGAGAGGTCACTGTTGAAGGCGACACTGTTGAAGGCGACACTGTTTTAGGCGAGAGGACACTGTAGTAGGCGAGAGGTCACTGTTGTAGGCGAGAGGACACTGTTGTAGGCGAGAGGACACTGTTGTAGGCGAGAGGACA
The DNA here is from genome assembly GCF_040958095.1 of Procambarus clarkii. NCBI lineage: Eukaryota > Metazoa > Arthropoda > Malacostraca > Decapoda > Cambaridae > Procambarus > Procambarus clarkii. Next base: position 47,052,461 of record NC_091152.1, on the reverse strand, counting down.
CTGTTGTAGGCGAGAGGACACTGTTGTAGGCGAGAGGACACTGTTGTAGGCGAGAGGACACTGTTGTAGGCGAGAGGACACTGTTGTAGGCGAGAGGTCACTGTTGTAGGCGAGAGGACACTGTTGTAGGCGAGAGGTCACTGTTGTAGGCGAGAGGACACTGTTGTAGGCGAGAGGACACTGTTGTAGGCGAGAGGTCACTGTTGTAGGCGAGAGGACACTGTTGTAGGCGAGAGGTCACTGTTGTAGGCGAGAGGACATTGTTGTAGGCGAGAGGACACTGTTGTAGGCGAGTGGTCACTGTTGTAGGCTAGAGGACACTGTTGTAGGCGAGAGGACACTGTTGTAGGCGAGAGGTCACTGTTGTAGGCGAGAGGTCACTGTTGTAGGCGAGAGGACACTGTTGTAGGCGAGAGGACACTGTTGTAGGCGAGAGGTCACTGTTGTAGGCGAGAGGACACTGTTGTAGGCGAGAGGACACTGTTGTAGGCGAGAGGTCACTGTTGTAGGCGAGAGGACACTGTTGTAGGCGAGAGGACACTGTTGTAGGCGAGAGGTCACTGTTGTAGGCGAGAGGACACTGTTGTAGGCGAGAGGTCACTGTTGTAGGCGAGAGGACACTGTTGTAGGCGAGAGGACACTGTTGTAGGCGAGAGGTCACTGTTGTAGGCGAGAGGACACTGTTGTAGGCGAGAGGTCACTGTTGTAGGCGAGAGGACACTGTTGTAGGCGAGAGGTCACTGTTATAGGCGAGAGGACACTGTTGTAGGCGAGAGGACACTGTTGTAGGCGAGAGGTCACTGTTGTAGGCGAGAGGACACTGTTGTAGGCGAGAGGTCGCTGTTGTAGGCGAGAGGTCACTGTTGTAGACGAGAGGTCACTGTTGTAGGCAAGAGGTCACTGTTGTAGGCGAGAGGACACTGTTGTAGGCGAGAGGACACTGTTGTAGGCGAGAGGTCACTGTTGTAGGCGAGAGGTCACTGTTGTAGGCGAGAGGTCACTGTTGTAGGCGAGAGGTCACTGTTGTAGGCGAGAGGTCACTGTTGTAGGCGAGAGGTCACTGTTGTAGGCGAGAGGTCACTGTTGTAGGCGAGAGGTCACTGTTGTAGGCGAGAGGTCACTGTTGTAGGCGAGAGGTCACTGTTGTAGGCGAGAGGTCACTGTTGTAGGCGAGAGGTCACTGTTGTAGGCGAGAGGTCACTGTTGTAGGCGAGAGGTCACTGTTGTAGGCGAGAGGTCACTGTTGTAGGCGAGAGGTCACTGTTGTAGGCGAGAGGTCACTGTTGTAGGCGAGAGGTCACTGTTGTAGGCGAGAGGTCACTGTTGTAGGCGAGAGGTCACTGTTGTAGGCGACACTGTTGTAGGCGAGAGGTCACTGTTGGTGACCTGTCGTCTACAGCTATAGTCTGGGTCAAAAATATCCAGAAGTGTGTAATGTTTTAATGATGTTCCAGTGTCCCGTGGTACCCTGGGTTACTGTGTGGTACCCTGGGATACTGTATGGTACCCTGGGTTACTGTATGGTACCCTGGGTTACTGTATGGTACCCTGGGATACTGTATGGTACCCTGGGATACTGTATGGTACCCTGGGTTACTGTATGGTACCCTGGGTTACTGTATGGTACCCTGGGTTACTGTATGGTACCCTGGGTTACTGTATGGTACCCTGGGTTACTGTATGGTACCCTGGGTTACTGTATGGTACCCTGGGTTACTGTATGGTACCCTGGGTTACTGTATGGTACCCTGGGTTACTGTATGGTACCCTGGGTTACTGTATGGTACCCTGGGATACTGTATGGTACCCTGGGTTACTGTATGGTACCCTGGGTTACTGTATGGTACCCTGGGTTACTGTATGGTACCCTGGGTTACTGTATGGTACCCTGGGTTACTGTATGGTACCCTGGGTTACTGTATGGTACCCTGGGTTACTGTATGGTACCCTGGGTTACTGTATGGTACCCTGGGATAGTGTATGGTACCCTGGGTTAGTGTATGGTACCCTGGGTTACTGTATGGTACCCTGGGTTACTGTATGGTACCCTGGGTTACTGTATGGTACCCTGGGATACTGTATGGTACCCTGGGTTACTGTATGGTACCCTGGGTTACTGTATGGTACCCTGGGTTACTGTATGGTACCCTGGGTTACTGTATGGTACCCTGGGTTACTGTATGGTACCCTGGGTTACTGTATGGTACCCTGGGTTACTGTATGGTACCCTGGGTTACTGTATGGTACCCTGGGTTACTGTATGGTACCCTGGGTTACTGTATGGTACCCTGGGTTACTGTATGGTACCCTGGGTTACTGTATGGTACCCTGGGTTACTGTATGGTACCCTGGGTTACTGTATGGTACCCTGGGTTACTGTATGGTACCCTGGGTTACTGTATGGTACCCTGGGATAGTGTATGGTACCCTGGGTTACTGTATGGTACCCTGGGATAGTGTATGGTACCCTGGGTTACTGTATGGTACCCTGGGTTACTGTATGGTACCCTGGGTTACTGTATGGTACCCTGGGTTACTGTATGGTACCCTGGGTTACTGTATGGTACCCTGGGTTACTGTATGGTACCCTGGGTTACTCTTGGTATCCAGGGTTACTGTGTGGTACCCTGGGTTACTGTATGTTACCCTGGGTTACTGTATGGTACCCTGGGTTACTGTATGGTACCCTGGGTTACTGTATGGTACCCTGGGTTACTGTATGGTACCCTGGGATAGTGTATGGTACCCTGGGTTACTGTATGGTACCCTGGGATAGTGTATGGTACCCTGGGTTACTGTATGGTACCCTGGGTTACTGTATGGTACCCTGGGTTACTGTATGGTACCCTGGGTTACTGTATGGTACCCTGGGTTACTGTATGGTACCCTGGGTTACTGTATGGTACCCTGGGTTACTCTTGGTATCCAGGGTTACTGTGTGGTACCCTGGGTTACTGTATAGTACCCGGGGTTACTGTATGGTACCCTGGGTTACTGTATGGTACCCTGGGTTACTGTGTGGTACCCTGGGTTAGTGTGTGGTACCCTGGGGTACTGTATGGTAACCCTGGGAGCCGGTCGGCCGAGCGGACAGCACGCTGGCTTGTGATCCTGTGGTCCTGGGTTCAATCCCGGGCGCCGGCGAGAAACAATGGGCAGAGTTTCTTTCACCCTATGCCCCTGTTACCTAGCAGTAAAATAGGTACCTAGGAGTTAGTCAGCTGTCACGGGCTGCTTCCTGGGGGTGGAGGCCTGGTCGAGGACCGGGCCGCGGGGACACTAAAGCCACGAAATCATCTCAAGATAACCTCAAGATATGGTACCCTGGGTTACTCTTGGTACCCAGGGTTACTGTATGGTACCAAGGGTTACTGCATGGTACCCTGGGTTACTCTTGGTACCCAGGGTTACTGTATGGTACCCTGGGTTACTCCTGGTACCCAGGGTTACTGTATGGTACCCTGGGTTACTCATGGTACCCAGGGTTACTGTATGGTACCCAGGGTTACTGTATGGTACCCTGGGTTACTCCTGGTACCCAGGGTTACTGTATGGTACCCAGGGTTACTGTATGGTATCCTGGGTTACTCTATGGTACCCTGGGTTACTGTATGGTACCCTGGGTTACTGCATGGTACCCTGGGTTACTGCATGGTACCCTGGGTTACTGCATGGTACCCTTGGTTACTGCATGGTACCCTGGGATACCTGCATGGTACCCTGGGATACCTGCATGGTACCCTGGGATACCTGCATGGTACCCTGGGATACTGCGTGGTACCCTGGGTTACTGTATGGTACCCTGGGTTACTGTGGTGTAACCTGGGTTCCTGCATGGTACCCTGGGGTACTGTATGATACCCTGGGGTACTGTATGGTACCCTGGGGTACTGTATGGCACCCTGGGGTACTGTATGATACCCTGGGGTACTGTATGGTACCCTGGGGTACTGTATGGTACCCTGGGGTACTGCATGCTACGCTGGGTTACTGCATGGTACCCTGGGTTACTCTGTGGTACCCTGGGGTACTGCGTGGTACCCTGGGGTACTGGGTGGCACCCTGGGTTACTGCATGGTACCCTGGGTTACTGCATGGTACCCTGGGTTACTGCATGGTACCCTGGGTTAATGTATGGTACCCTGGGTTACTGCATGGTACCCTGGGTTACTGCATGGTACCCAGGGTTACTGTATGGTACCCTGGGTTACTCCTGGTACCCAGGGTTACTGTATGGTACCCAGGGTTACTGTATGGTATCCTGGGTTACTCTATGGTACCCTGGGTTACTGTATGGTACCCTGGGTTACTGCATGGTACCCTGGGTTACTGCATGGTACCCTGGGTTACTGCATGGTACCCTTGGTTACTGCATGGTACCCTGGGATACCTGCATGGTACCCTGGGATACCTGCATGGTACCCTGGGATACCTGCATGGTACCCTGGGATACCTGCATGGTACCCTGGGATACTGCGTGGTACCCTGGGTTACTGTATGGTACCCTGGGTTACTGTGGTGTAACCTGGGTTCCTGCATGGTACCCTGGGGTACTGTATGATACCCTGGGGTACTGTATGGTACCCTGGGGTACTGTATGGCACCCTGGGGTACTGTATGATACCCTGGGGTACTGTATGGTACCCTGGGGTACTGTATGGTACCCTGGGGTACTGCATGCTACGCTGGGTTACTGCATGGTACCCTGGGTTACTCTCTGGTACCCTGGGGTACTGCGTGGTACCCTGGGGTACTGGGTGGCACCCTGGGTTACTGCATGGTACCCTGGGTTACTGCATGGTACCCTGGGTTACTGCATGGTACCCTGGGTTACTGCATGGTACCCAGGGTTACTGTATGGTACTCTGGGTTACTCCTGGTACCCAGGGTTACTGTATGGTACCCTGGGGTACTGCGTGGTACCCTGGGTTACTGCATGGTACCCTGGGATACCTGCATGGTACCCTGGGATACCTGCATGGTACCCTGGGATACCTGCATGGTAACCTGGGATACCTGCATGGTACCCTGGGATACCTACATGGTACCGTGGGATACTGCGTGGTACCCTGGGTTACTGCGTGGTACCCTGGGATACTGTATGGTACCCTGGGTTTTTGTATGGTACCCTACCTACCTTGAGGCTCCCTTGAGGTGCTTCCGGGGCTTAGTGTCCCCGCGGCCCGGTCGTCGACCAGGCCTCCTGGTTGCTGGACTGATCAACCAGGCTGTTAGACGCGGCTGCTCGCAGCCTGACGTATGAGTCACAGCCTGGTTGATCAGGTATCCATTGGAGGTGCTTATCCAGTTCTCTCTTGAACACTGTGAGGGGTCTGCCAGTTATGCCCCTTATGTGTAGTGGAAGCGTGTTGAACAGTCTCGGGCCCCCTGGGTTACTGTGTGGTACCCTGGGTTACTGTGGTGTACCTCGGTTCCTGCATGGTACCCTGGGGTACTGTATGATACCCTGGGGTACTGTATGGTACCCTGGGGTACTGTATGGTACCCTGGGGTACTGTATGACACCCTGGGGTACTGTATGGTACCCTGGGGTACTGTATGGTACCCTGGGGTACTGTATGGTACCCTGGGGTACTGTATGGTACCCTGGGTTAGTGAATGGTTGAGAAACTACACCTTGAGAAACTACACCTTGAGAAACTACACCTTGAGAAACTACACCATGTGAAACTACACCTTGAGAAACTACACCTTGAGAAACTACACCTTGAGAAACTACACCTTGAGAAACTACACCTTGAGAAACTACACCTTGAGAAACTACACCTTGAGAAACTACACCTTGAGAAACTACACCTTGGGGAAACTACACCTTGAGAAACTACACCTTGAGAAACTACACCTTGAGAAACTACACCTTGAGAAACTACACCTTGAGAAACTACACCTTGAGAAACTACACCTTGAGAAACTACACCTTGAGAAACTACACCTTGGGAAACTACACCTTGAGAAACTACACCTTGAGAAACTACACCTTGAGAAACTACACCTTGAGAAACTACACCTTGAGAAACTACACCTTGGGAAACTACACCTTGGGAAACTACACCTTGAGAAACTACACCTTGAGAAACTACACCTTGAGAAACTACACCTTGAGAAACTACACCTTGAGAAACTACACCTTGAGAAACTACACCTTGGGAAACTACACCTTGAGAAACTACACCTTGAGAAACTACACCTTGAGAAACTACACCTTGAGAAACTACACCTTGGGAAACTACACCTTGGGAAACTACACCTTGAGAAACTACACCTTGAGAAACTACACCTTGAGAAACTTCACCTTGGGAAACTACACCTTGAGAAACTACCTCTTGAGGAACTACACCTTGGGAAACAGGTGTCTCAAGCCAGCCACAGTTCTCAGAGGTATAGAGGGGTAATTACTCTATTGTGTTAATGTGTCCCACCACGAGGCCCCATTAACCACCACGAGGCCCCATTAACCACCACGAGGCCCCATTAACCACCACGAGGCCCCATTAACCACCACGAGGCCCCATTAACCACCACGAGGCCCCATTAACCACCACGAGGCCCCATTAACCACCACGAGGCCCCATTAACCACCACGAGGCCCCATTAACCTCAGGCTCCACAAACTTTACCAATGACAATAACATTTTCTTAAGACAGAAACAGAGACTGATACCAAGAAATAGACAGACACACAGACTGACAGTAGTTAGAGAGGGACGAATAGATCTAAAGATGAATTGATAATGGAGTAGACCTTACCTTGCTCTTTATTACCTTGCTGGGGTTCCGATAGTCAAGGTCCCCGCGGCCCGGTCTCTAACCCGGCCTCCTGGTTGCCGGACTGATCAACCAGGCTGTTGGACGCGGCTGCTCGCAGCCTGAAGTATGAGCCACAGCCTGGTTGATCAGGTATCCTTTGGAGGTGTTTATCAAGTTCTCTCTTGAACACTGTGAGGGGTCGGCCAGTTATGCCCCTTATGTGTAGTGGAAGCGTGTTGAACAGTCTCGGGCCTCTGATGTTGATAGTTCTGTCTTGAACACTGTGAGGGGTCTGCCAGTTATGCCCCTTATGTGTAGTGGAAGCGTGATGAACAGTCTCGGGCCTCTGATGTTGATAGAGTTCTCTCTCAGAGTACCTGTTGCACCTCTGCTTTTCAATGCGGGTATTCTGCACATCCTGCCATGCCTCCTGGTCTCATGTGGTGTTATTTCTGTGTGCAGGTTTGGGACCAGCCCCTCTATTATTTTCCATGTGTAAATTATTATGTATCGCTCCCGCCTGCGCTCAAGAGAATACAGATTTAGGCATTTTAGTCGGTCCCAATAGTTTAGATGTTTTACTGAGTGGATTCTAGCAGTAAAGGATCTCTGCACGCTCTCCAGGTTAGCAATTTTTCCAGCTTTGAAGGGGGATGTCATTGTGCAACAGTATTCCACTCTAGAGAGCACTAGCACCTTGACAAGTGCCATCATTGGTACAGCATCTCTTGTTTGAAAGGTTCTTGTTATTTAACCTGTTAATTTTCTTGCAGTTGTGACAACTACTTTATTGTGTTCTTTAAAGGTCAGGTTTTCTGCCTTGATTACACCCAAATCCTTTACATTCATATTCTTTGCTGTGATGTTCAATAACTTAGCCTGGACGGTAGAGCGACGGTCTCGCTTCATGCAGGTCGGCGTTCAATCCCCGACCGTCCAAGTGTTTGGGCACCATTTCTTTCCCCCATCCTAAAATCCTTATCCTGACCCTTTCCCAGTGCTACAGTCGTAATGGCTTGGCGTTTTTTCCTAATAATTCCCTTCCCTCTTTGCTGTGGCTTGACTGCGACTGTTAAATGGATAGATGAATGGATGGAGAAATGGATGACACGTGCGCGCCCCATGACACACTCCTCGGAACACATACACGCCTCATGACAGTCATCGTGACACACAGATCTCCAGGACATCTAGCAACATTGATGCCCTATGACGCAGATGAGACATGACACACAGATCCCCTTGACACATTGATATCCCATGATATGTGCTTTAAAACCCATTGATGCCGCATGACACATACGTCCTATGACACACACATGACACTCTCATAACTCACTCCCATGACACATCGGCAGCCCAGTGATAAACACGCACCCGAGACATTCAGAAGCTTGGATACATACAGACGGCCCGTGACAGTCATTGGTGTATCCAGTGTCCTATCACACACACGGACACACAGACAAGGGTCTACATGGCCCATCAGAGCCACGTGGCCCATCAGAGCCACGTGGCCCATCAGAGCCACGTGGCCCATCAGAGCCACGTGGCCCATCAGAGCCACGTGGCCCATCAGAGCCACGTGGCCCATCAGAGCCACGTGGCCCATCAGAGCCACGTGGCCCATCAGAGCCACGTGGTCCATCAGAGCCACGTGGCCCATCAGAGCCACGTGGCCCATCAGAGCCACGTGGCCCATCAGAGCCCCGTGGCCCATCAGAGCCACGTGGCCCATCAGAGCCCCGTGGCCCATCAGAGCCACGTGGCCCATCAGAGCCACGTGGCCCATCAGAGCCACGTGGCCCATCAGAGCCACGTGGCCCATCAGAGCCACGTGGCCCATCAGAGCCACGTGGCCCATCAGAGCCACGTGGCCCATCAGAGCCACATGGCCCATCAGAGCCCCGTGGCCCATCAGAGCCCCGTGGCCCATCAGAGCCACGTGGCCCATCAGAGCCACGTGGCCCATCAGAGCCACGTGGCCCATCAGAGCCACAAGATAGGTGCGAGAATAACAGTGTTGGCGGGCAGGGAGGACACGGCGTCAAGACCATTCCCAGGAGGACAATTACAGTATTGTTACCAGGTGGACCCGTGGTCTGGGGGAGGTACACAGTGTGAGCCATATACCCCGCTTCTCCCAGTATATACTCCATTGTCAACACACTCCCGGACAACAGTATATGTTCTGGTGGCTTACCACCTCTATAGACCCTACCTCATAATATAAGTGCCGCCGGATGGAAATATATAAATAAACACAAGTTAAATGGATGCTATATAATATAGACGTGCTATATTGTATAGACGTGTTATATTGAAGCTTATATGGGGATATAATTTGTACATGTCAGGGCTCACACTAAGGCTGTTGTTACATTGTTTGATCTGAGCGGACTCAGTCACGTTTTCTTCAACGAAACCCTTACTTTTAAGAATACATTTCGCCCCTCTGAAGTCGCTGGAATGATCACATGAACTAGAAAGTAAATACAAGGCACTGGAGTGCTGGGCTGTACGAATAGCATATGAATGTTGTTTTAAACGTGAGGAATGAGATTTACCAATAACACACACACACACACACACACACACACACACACACACACACACACACACACACACACACACACACACACACACACTCACACACTCTAACACACACACACACACACACACACACACACACACACACACACACACACGCACACACACACACACACACGCACACACACACTCTAACACACACACACACACACACACACACTCACTCTAACACACACACACACACACACACACACACACACACACACACACACACACACTCTAACACACACACACACACACACACACACACGCACACACGCACACACACACTAACACACACACACACACACTCACACACACACACACACACTCTAACACACACACACACACACACACACACACTCTAACACACACACACACACACACAGTGGGGCCTAGTAGCCTGGTGGATAGCGCGCAGATCTCGTAATTCTGTGGCGCGCGTCCGATTCCCGCACCAGACAAAAACAAATGGGCAAAGTTTCTTTCACCCTGAATGCCCCTGTTACCTAGCAGTAAATAGTTACCTGGGAGTTAGTCAGCTGTCACGGGCTGCTTCCTTGTGTGTGTGTGTGTGTGTGTGGAAAAAAAAGTAAATAGTAAACAGTTGAGAGACGGGCCGAAAGAGCAAAGCTCAACCCCCGCGAACACAACTACGTGAATACAACTAGGTGAATACACACATACATATATGTATATGTATATATATACTATCAGGGTATTGGAGTTATAAAACTGGTTATTGAACCCAACTGATACTTGCTTACTGACGAACAGAGACCCCAACCACTCCCTGATAAAAAATATGACCGACCACGGCAACCACGCTCCTGCTGCCGTCAGTCGACCACCAATGGACACTGGAGTGCTTGCAATTAGTTAGATCACCCTGTAATCGTCTCGTTCCCGGAGAGGGGTTCAGCGTCACCTTTAATCAGGGGAGCGGCTCCCAACTGGCCTAGTTGTCATGAGTACACACCCACTCGAGCCGCCGTGACTCCCCCCCCCCCAACACTCCTTGTTATGGCATGATCTCCTAACTCCCTTTTGTGGTGTCACTGACCTCTGTCCACCAATTTGAACTCTCTCTCACCATCCAGGAAGCTTCATCAGGATAAGGGCAACAATCAGCTGGTAACATACAAACATTTGTTACATAAAAATATAGAAGAAAATATATAACAATAATATTGGAGTGCAACCTCCTGGGCTGCTACCAACCTATAACACTTCAATATTGTCTCAGGTCTCCATCTCTAGTAACTGTATTAGACTGCTGCTCAACCTTCACCACACAACCTACTGCCCCCTCACTGCTTGCCGCTCAAATACCTGCTACGACAAATATATACATATATATATATATATATATATATATATATATATATATATATATATATATATATATATATATATATTGTGACGGTAACGCGTTGGTGCTCGGCTGTTTAAGGCTAGGGGTATGGCCTCGTCACATAGTTATAAAAAAAAATAGAAAAAACTGGAACTTCGTCTGTGGTAAGGTAAGGAGAAGACACACAAAACACAAGTAAACTTTAACAATGAAATTTTAATTACGTTAAATAAATCAAAACATGAATAAAATGCACAAACAAATTCTTATAATAAAATCAATCAATCAAAATAATAAGAATAATTAAATGACACAATGAAAAGTTACGTTAAGGCAAAATAACAAGAAGTGCAATACAAAAGTAAATGGGAGGTGCTGGAATATTGGCTTTAAGCCACCACTTCTCTCAGTACACGCTAGCGTCTAGCCGGGAGGAGTGGTGACAACGAGAGCACTGAACATTCTGAGGTCTGAGGTTGGGGCGACCCCAGACATCAAGTAGTATGGGGGGGCGAGTGCAGGTGCAGCCAGACCGGCGACCAATCAGCGGAGCCGGCAGCGATCAACATGTAGTTTGGTGGTTTGAGTCCGAACAGGTGGCTGGCTGCATACGTTTTGCTCACCCTGGCAAGCCTTGCTGGTGTTGTCGTCATTGTTGGACATGTCTTCCATAGTCGTTTTATATAATTTCGACGACGTAATTATGGAGGGAAGAGCAGGCTCAATCTCTTGAAGGAGATTATCGTCACAACTCTCCCCCGAAGCCTGCGGTTCTGGAAGAAGTACGTCGTTATGTGGTGGAGTAATGGATGGAGTCGCTTCTACTTTATAAACTCTGGAGAGATCATGGGCTAAGATGTTGTCAGACTCTTGGTATAGCGTGTCTCCAGGTTGAATTTCTGCAGGTAGCAAGCCCATAGTAGAAGACGTTGAGATGAGAAGTGGGCGTGCTGCAGGAGGTGTAGGGTGGTGTGGTCCGTATTGATGGTGGACCGAGCACTTTTCAGGTGTGGAGTGAAGTGCTGAAGCTTCAGGATGAGGAAGAGTAGCTCCTTGCCAATTGTTCCGTAGATCCTTGTAGCAGTAGTCGCTGACAGGTGTATTCTTCTCGCCTCGTTGTTGCATCACACCACCAACGTCGGTACCCCTAGCGTCGACATGGAGGATGAAGGGTTTATCTGACGAGGTAAGAGTGGAATTAGAAGAGGGCAAAGGAGCACGATTATTATCCTGAAAGCATTTGGGAAGATCATTAAGGATTTCGGAATTAGAAAGCGCTGACTCCTTGTCAGTGCTTTCGGGAGGAGAAGCTGGGAAGGTCTCACTGTGGACGTAGGGTTCTGTGAAGGTAGAATAATTAGTCAGGACAGTGGGAGGAGTACCATTATATTGCTTCAGGAGGTTGACGTGGCACAGCTGGGTCTTCCGCCGCCTATCTGGAGTCTCTATGACGTAAGTGTTGTTGCTTCTGCACTCTTTGACGCAGTAGGGTCCTGAAAATTTGTTTTGTAAAGGTGAACCTGGGATAGGGAAATAGGCAAGGACGAAGTCTCCCGGCTTGAATTTTCTTACTTTGCTGGTCTGGTCGTAATGAGTCTTCATTCTCACCTGGGCTTTCAATAGATTATCATGGGCAAAGCGGTGGACTCTCTCTAGAATGTGTTGAAGGTTTTGAAGAAACTGGGGCACATTCTGATGCTCACTGAAGGTGGCATCTCTGAGAGAGTCTTTGAAAGCCTTAAGGGGAGTACGGCACTTACGGCCGTAGAGCATCTCATAAGGAGATACTCCTAGGGACTCATTGGGGAGACTTCTGAAAATACACATTATTAGGTCAATCTGCTTATCCCAATCCTTTGAGGTTTCACTACAAAACTTTTTCAAGAGTGCTTTGATGGTCTGATGACTACGTTCAAGAGAACCCTGTGAAGCAGGATGATAGGGGCTGGACAATACCTGTTTGATGTTGAACTCCTCCAGTGTCCTTTTGAAGAGATCACTGGTGAAGTTGGTGCCACAGTCACTTTGAATCTCCCTGGGAAATCCGTATTGAGTGAAGATCTTCAATAGATGTTTTATAACCGTAGCAGCCGTGATGTTCTTCACTGGAACTGCTATGGGAAATCTGGTGGTAGGACACAGGATGGTTAGGATGTAGGCGTTACCTGAACTGGTCCGAGGTAAAGGACCAACACAGTCTATTATGAGTCTGTGGAAAGGTTCCGCAGGCACCTGTATGGGAATCAGTGGTGCTCTGGGAATGGAGACGTTCGGTTTGCCTGCCATCTGACATGTATGACACTGTTTGACGTTATTTACCATACCTGGCCAGTAGTAGTCTTGACGAATCCCATGGTAAGTCTTGTTGAAGCCGTAGTGGGAGAATGCTCCGTGGGCCAGGTGTAGAATAGTGGGCCGCAGGCTGGTGGGAATCACAAGTTGTTCGATGTTGGCCCAATCGTCCTCCTCCTTCAGTTTACTGGGTCTATATCTGCGGTAGAGCAAGTCGTTCTCTAGGAAGAACCCAGGAATACTGTCGGGTTGAGTCTCAGCCTGGAAAAACAATGGTGTTAAAGTAAGATCTTCCCTCTGCAACTTACGGAACTCCAACTTGGTCAGATGCGGGGGGAGTTTCTGAGGGTCTTGAGGGACAGCGGTAGCAGTAGAGTCAGCTGGCTGTGGACGTGCGGCTTGTGCACGGGTGGTCACGAGAACCGGAGGAGAAACTTCATCACTCTCTTGAACCTCTGCTGGAACATACTCAAGAATAGGGTTTATTGGCACAGAGTTACACACCTGGGGTTTGTCCATGACGATCAGGTTGGTCGGTTGCAGGTCTTCTGCCAAGTCGTTGCCTAGGAGAAGTTGCACTCCAGGCATGGGAAAAGGCTTTTCCCTGACGGCGACTTGGACTTCTCCGTTCACGTAGGGACAATCCAGGTGGACTCTGGCGAGAGGGTATGGAGTGGTAGCAGTGAGGTCAGTGATGAAGACTGTTTCCCCGGTGTAGACTATGTTGGGCACAGCCGACTTCAAGATGATCGATTGTAGAGCCGCTGTGTCCCTCAAGATCTTCAATTTGAAACGTCCCTCCGGATTTGAACCGTTGGCAGAGACAGTTCCAGTATACAGGTGGTTACTGAAAAGAGAAAGATCATTAACATCAACACCAACATTCATCACAGGCTTACCGGACTTAGGAGGAGTTGGTTTGGGTCGTTGTTGGTCAGTGGTTCCCTTGTATTGAGACTTACCACACTTGTCTATGGTATGTCCATAGAGTCTACAATACTTGCAGTACAGTTGTGAACCAGCTTGATCGGGGCTCACCTTCTCGTAACTGTACCACGACTTCTTAATGGAGGATGGTTCAGGTGTCAGCCGGTGGATGAGGCTGTAAGTGTCAGCCGACTTAGCACACTTCAGGTAGTCGGTTTCTTCTTTATCTGCTAAGTAGAGGCGGACAGGAGGCGGCACACGTCTCAAGAATTCTTCAACAAGCATCAGGTTGACAAGTTCTGTAAAAGTAGAGACATGTGCTGCTTCCAGCCATTTCATGAAATACCTCCGTTTCGTGTTAGCAAACTCGAGGAAGGTAGTGGTACTTGCCTTCAGGTGGTCACGGAATTTCCTTCTATAACTTTCTGTGGAAAGTAGGTAGGCGTCCAACACTGCTTGTTTCAGAGTGTAGTAGTCATTCTCAGACGCCAAAGTACTGAGTGTGACTGCAGCTCTACCTGTAAGATGGACTCTGAGAAGTGTGGCCCATTGGTCGACAGGCCAACGGAGTTGATTAGCAAGGGTTTCAAAGGTGGTGAAAAACACATCAACTTCTGCTTCTACAAAGGATGGCATTAACTTACTTGCATGTGATATATTAAAACTGACGGGAAGATTGGCAGTAGCTTGCTGGCGTTGAGTGAAGTGTGAAGTTTCCAAGGCGATTTCACGTTGACGACACTCTAGAGCCAGAGTTGCTTGTTGCTTGTCATGTTCGCGTTGCATCTCCAACTCGCGTCGTTTGGTTTCAAGCTGTACTCGTTCCCGCTCCTGGAGTAGTGCAACCTCACGTTCTTGGAGGGCGAGTCCTCGTTCGTGTTCTTCTCTCCTCAAAGCAGCTTCGCGTTCTTGTTCTTCCCTCCGTATGGCAGCTGTTCGTTCTTCAATCTTTGCCAGTTCTAGTTTGAGTTTCAGCGTTGCCAAGTCAGGTTTATCTGCAATATAGTAAGTTTCATGAGTTTCAGAGTCTATCTTACCTTGCTCTAAATAGTAATCCAGCAACAGGTTGTGTAGGTCATTTTTGTTGGCTTGGTAGGGAACTTCTAGTTGATACTCATGTGTAAGAGTTTGTAATTCAGTCCTCTTGGCACGACTTAAAGTCCCTATTTCACCTGCTGGATTTGCACGGAAAGTTTGGAGACGAAACATGGTGAAATTAGCAAATAAAGGTACACGAATATTCAATAGTGAAATGTCAGAAACAGGACAACGTGGCAACTGGTACCTATCCTGTGTGATCTTTAACAATTAACGTTAAGTGAAAGATATTAAATGATTAGATTAAATCAAAGGCGCAGGAAATCTTGTACCCGGTACTCATGTAAGAGGATGAGGGCAAGAAAATCCTACTAACAAATGAAACAAAGTTTCGAAAACAAATGAAACAGTTAAATGCTTCAAAAGTAAAATTGGTAGTCCAAGGATGTAGGCATACCTTGCCGAGTCTCTATAGGACATAAAGCGAGTTTTTCCCACTGAATTTAATATGATACTTACAGAATTAGCGAACTTTTGTGCTCTGAAAAAATAAGCTAATTCCCCACCGTTGTATGTATCATCATCTCTGACTGACGTGTAGGGGTGCGAGGTGTCAACTGGTGACGAGAACTGCTGCTGAGGTCCCAATTCAGCAACTAAAGTTCGAGCTAGAGGAACTATGGCCCTCTTTGTCCTCCTACAGTCAGATTGCAGAAGATTGGGTACTCTTGACCCGGGGCAGACCACAGTACCAGGGTACCAATATGATGATCTGTCAGAATGAGAAATATTCAAGGGACATAGATGGTAAATACGAGTAATAACAAGGAGGGAGAGATGACCAATTAAGAGTATGACTGCGGCCTACAGTCACCACGTAATCCAAAGTTGTCTCACCTTCACTATATGTTACTCTCGTAATGCACAATACACCGCACCTTATAAAAAATGAAATTGAATGAAAAATAGTAAAGCTACGTTAACAAAGTTAAATACGCTTACCATAAATTACCACTTGGCACCAGTACCTGAGTGAAGCTCCTAGGACAGGCCCCCATATAACTTGTGACGGTAACACGTTGGTGCTCGGCTGTTTAAGGCTAGGGGTATGGCCTCGTCACATAGTTATAAAAAAAAATAGAAAAAACTGGAACTTCGTCTGTGGTAAGGTAAGGAGAAGACACACAAAACACAAGTAAACTTTAACAATGAAATTTTAATTACGTTAAATAAATCAAAACATGAATAAAATGCACAAACAAATTCTTATAATAAAATCAATCAATCAAAATAATAAGAATAATTAAATGACACAATGAAAAGTTACGTTAAGGCAAAATAACAAGAAGTGCAATACAAAAGTAAATGGGAGGTGTTGGAATATTGGCTTTAAGCCACCACTTCTCTCAGTACACGCTAGCGTCTAGCCGGGAGGAGTGGTGACAACGAGAGCACTGAACATTCTGAGGTCTGAGGTTGGGGCGACCCCAGACATCAAGTAGTATGGGGGGGCGAGTGCAGGTGCAGCCAGACCGGCGACCAATCAGCGGAGCCGGCAGCGATCAACATGTAGTTTGAGTCCTAACAGGTGGCTGGCTGCATACGTTTTGCTCACCCTGGCAAGCCTTGCTGGTGTTGTCGTCATTGTTGGACATGTCTTCCATAGTCGTTTTATATAATTTCGACGACGTAATTATGGAGGGAAGAGCAGGCTCAATCTCTTGAAGGAGATTATCGTCACAATATATATATATATATATATATATATATATATATATATATATATATATATATATATATATATATATATATATATATATATGTCGTACCTAGTAGCCAGAACGCACTTCTCAGCCTACTATGCAAGGCCCGATTTGCCTATTAAGCCAAGTTTTCCTGAATTAATATATTTTCTCTAAATTTTTTTCTTATGAAATGATAAAGCTACCCATTTCATTATGTACGAGGCCAATTTTTTTTTATTTGAGTTAAAATTAATGTAGATATATGACAGAACCTAACCAACCCTACCTAACCTGACCTAACCTATCTTTATAGGTTAGGTTAGGTAGCCGAAAAAGTTAGGTTAGGTTAGGTTAGGTAGGTTAGGTAGTCGAAAAACAATTAATTCAGGAAAACTTGGCTTATTAGGCAAATCGGGCCTTGCATAGTAGGCTGAGAAGTGCGTTCTGGCTACTAGGTACGATATATATATATATATATATATATATATATATATATATATATATATATGTATGTATATATATATATTTATATATATATATATATATATATATATATATATATATATATATATATATATATATATATATATATATATATACACATATACATATATATATGCACAAACAACAGGGCTCTATCAAGAAACATGTAATCTCCACACACAACCAGATCATCACCAGAGACATCTTGCCAAGCAACACTGAAATAATCGACAGATATAATAACATCAGGAGAATTGACATCAGCGAGGCACTACATTTTTAGAAGTCCAGACCAGCAGTCAACAATCAGCTAACACATAATTACATTCTGCCCACTTCAAGACCCCGAGCCAATGCAGACACAGCATCCAATGGCCCTACTAATACCCCCTTGATCCATTTATTCATTGATATATTTAATACCCCTTAGTTATAACATTCCTCCATCACCTCACCCAAAGAGTATATAATCCGATGTTATAGATGGTAAAATTGCTAGTGCCACTTCTTGGGTGGCTTAATCTTCATCAATCAATCACGGTAAAATTGTCTTTGAAAATGTAAAGTGTTGCTTGCGAAACGCATCCCCAGGCGTCAGACTATTATAAAGTGTAAAAATGAACTTCGGAGAGTTAATTTTTCAACATCCGTTGACAATGAAGAAAAACATAAATATTGAAAAGATTCGTGTTAGAATCATTAATCTTACTCTTTCGGATATATTTAACATTATATATATATATATATATATATATATATATATATATATATATATATATATATATATATATATATATATTATTAAATATGACCGAAAAAGTAAGATTAATAATTCTAACACGAATTTTCTCAATCTTTCGTACATTACGCTTCACTGTTGGAGGTAAATCAAAAATCAATTCTCCAAAATTCATTTTTATTTCTAGTCTGACGTGACACGGGCGCGTTTCGTAAAACTTATTACATTTTCAAAGACTTTAGTTCACAAATACACAACTGATTAGAACTTACGTATCTCCGATTTTATATCTACATTTGAGTGAGGTGGGAGGGGTGATGTGGCATTAACACAAGACAGAACAAGAGGGGATATTAATAGGGTATTAAAAGTATCAACACAAGACAGAACACAAACAATGGGTATTGAATAGAAGTGTTTGTAGAAAGCCTATTGGTCCATATTTCTTGATGCTTCTATATTGGAGCGGAGTCTTGAGGTGGGTAGAATATAGTTGTGCAATAATTGGCTGTTGATTGCTGGTGTTGACTTCTTGATGTGTAGTGCCTCGCAAACGTCAAGCCGCCTGCTATCGCTGTATCTATCGATGATTTCTGTGTTGTTTACTAGGATTTCTCTGGCGATGGTTTGGTTGTGGGAAGAGATTATATGTTCCTTAATGGAGCCCTGTTGCTTATGCATCGTTAAACGCCTAGAAAGAGATGTTGTTGTCTTGCCTATATACTGGGTTTTTTGGAGCTTACAGTCCCCAAGTGGGCATTTGAAGGCATAGACGACGTTAGTCTCTTTTAAAGCGTTCTGTTTTGTGTCTGGAGAGTTTCTCATGAGTAGGCTGGCCGTTTTTCTGGTTTTATAGTAAATCGTCAGTTGTATCCTCTGATTTTTGTCTGTAGGGATAACGTTTCTATTAACAATATCTTTCAGGACCCTTTCCTCCGTTTTATGAGCTGTGGAAAAGAAGTTCCTGTAAAATAGTCTAATAGGGGGTATAGGTGTTGTGTTAGTTGTCTCTTCAGAGGTTGCATGGCTTTTCACTTTCCTTCTTATGATGTCTTCGATGAAACCATTGGAGAAGCCGTTATTGACTAGGACCTGCCTTACCCTACAGAGTTCTTCGTCGACTTGCTTCCATTCTGAGCTGTGGCTGAGAGCACGGTCGACATATGCGTTAACAAGACTCCTCTTGTACCTGTCAGGGCAGTCGCTGTTGGCATTTAGGCACATTCCTATGTTTGTTTCCTTAGTGTAGACTGCAGTGTGGAAACCTCCGCCCTTTTCCATGACTGTTACATCTAGAAAGGGCAGCTTCCCATCCTTTTCCATCTCGTAAGTGAAACGTAGCACGGAACTCTGCTCAAATGCCTCCTTCAGCTCCTGCAGATGTCTGACATCAGGTACCTGTGTAAAAATGTCGTCAACATACCAGCAGTATATGGCCGGTTTCAAGTTCATGTCGACTAAGACTTTTTGCTCGATGGTACCCATGTAGAAGTTTGCAAACAGGACACCTAGGGGAGAACCCATGGCGACCCCATCTACTTGCTTATACATGTGCCCATCCGGGCTCAAGAAGGGTGCCTCTTTAGTACAAGCTTGGAGTAGTTTCCTCAGAATATTTTCTGGCATGTCAAGAGGAGTACAGGCTGATTCTGAGGAAACTACTCCAAGCTTGTACTAAAGAGGCACCCTTCTTAAGCCCGGATGGGCACATGTATAAGCAAGTAGATGGGGTCGCCATGGGTTCTCCCCTAGGTGTCCTGTTTGCAAACTTCTACATGGGTACCATCGAGCAAAAAGTCTTAGTCGACATGAACTTGAAACCGGCCATATACTGCATGTATGTTGACGACATTTTTACACAGGTACCTGATGTCAGACATCTGCAGGAGCTGAAGGAGGCATTTGAGCAGAGTTCCGTGCTGCGTTTCACTTACGAGATGGAAAAGGATGGGAAGCTGCCCTTTCTAGATGTAACAGTCAAGGAAAAGGGCGGAGGTTTCCACACTGCAGTCTACACTAAGGAAACAAACATAGGAATGTGCCTAAATGCCAACAGCGACTGCCCTGACAGGTACAAGAGGAGTCTTGTTAACGCATATGTCGACCGTGCTCTCAGCCACAGCTCAGAATGGAAGCAAGTCGACGAAGAACTCTGTAGGGTAAGGCAGGTCCTAGTCAATAACGGCTTCTCCAATGGTTTCATCGAAGACATCATAAGAAGGAAAGTGAAAAGCCATGCAACCTCTGAAGAGACAACTAACACAACACCTATACCCCCTATTAGACTATTTTACAGGAACTTCTTTTCCACAGCTCATAAAACGGAGGAAAGGGTCCTGAAAGATATTGTTAATAGAAACGTTATCCCTACAGACAAAAATCAGAGGATACAACTGATGATTTACTATAAAACCAGAAAAACGGCCAGCCTACTCATGAGAAACTCTCCAGACACAAAACAGAACGCTTTAAAAGAGACTAACGTCGTCTATGCCTTCAAATGCCCACTTGGGGACTGTAAGCTCCAAAAAACCCAGTATATAGGCAAGACAACAACATCTCTTTCTAGGCGTTTAACAATGCATAAGCAACAGGGCTCCGTTAAGGAACATATAATCTCTTCCCACAACCAAACCATCGCCAGAGAAATCCTAGTAAACAACACAGAAATCATCGATAGATACAGCGATAGCAGGCGGCTTGACGTTTGCGAGGCACTACACATCAAGAAGTCAACACCAGCAATCAACAGCCAATTATTGCACAACTATATTCTACCCACCTCAAGACTCCGCTCCAATATAGAAGCATCAAGAAATATGGACCAATAGGCTTTCTACAAACACTTCTATTCAATACCCATTGTTTGTGTTCTGTCTTGTGTTGATACTTTTAATACCCTATTAATATCCCCTCTTGTTCTGTCTTGTGTTAATGCCACATCACCCCTCCCACCTCACTCAAATGTAGATATAAAATCGGAGATACGTAAGTTCTAATCAGTTGTGTATTTGTGAACTAAAGTCTTTGAAAATGTAATAAGTTTTACGAAACGCGCCCGTGTCGCGTCAGACTAGAAATAAAAATGAATTTTGGAGAATTGATTTTTGATTTACCTCCAACAGTGAAGCGTAATGTACGAAAGATTGAGAAAATTCGTGTTAGAATTATTAATCTTACTTTTTCGGTCATATTTAATAATATATGTCTACAGGAAAGACTGCTACCAAAATATACTAATATACATATATATATATATATATATATATATATATATATATATAAATATATATAATGTAGTGTGCCTAATAGCCAGAACCGCAGTTCTTGGCCTAGTATGCAAGACCCAATGTGCCTAACAGGCAGAAAGATTTTCGTGTTTTGGCCAATATTCTGGAGCAGTTACCCTGGTGGAGAGAGCCCTGATCACAGCGCCTAACAGTTAACCCCAAAAATCTGTTATATCATTAACAATTATGCATTCAGTTATAAGCTCAATAGTCCATTATTGCAATTGTTAGTAGATTAAAATGTACGAATTTACACTTCAACAAAAGCCACATTAATTGAGGGCCATTTATGCTGTATTTCTATGAATAAAAAAGTTTTATTTTTACATAGTGTAAAATTATTAGTTCAAACCATTGCATCTTTTTCCTTCACAGTATAGAACCTGTTTCATGTAAGTTACAGTTTGGAGCAATGACTCTGTATTACACACACACACACACACACACGGTGTGTGTGTGTGTGTGTGTATCCCAAATCTTCAGACCCAGTATGCCCTTCTTACTCCAGACCTACCTACCCAGGCCCTACCCCAGACCCCTCCTATCTACCTTCCTAGAAGCCCAGCCCCCATTAGCCCCCCAAGCACCCCTCCCGACCTCTTTCACACTCCATGCACCCCCCAGACACCCCCCGGATCCCCCCGGACACCCCCCGGATCCTCCCCGCCCCCAGTCATCCCCCAGACACCCCCCAGATACCCCAGGTCCCCCTGCCCCCTGTCACCCCCCCCCAGACCCCCCCAGATCCCCCAGACCCCCAGAGAAAGGGAGAACTCTGGTACAAGTGTTTCCATGAAGAATCTCAAGGTTTGGTACACTAATGCTGATGGGGTATCAAATATAGCAGAAGAGATAAAAGAAAGAGTGAGTGAGGCAGATCCAGACATAGTTGCAATTGTGGAAACTAAAATTAATAACATGATCTCAGATGCAATCTTTCCTGAAGGGTACCAGGTGATACGAAAAGAGAGGAAACAGAGACAGGGAGGGGGAGTGGCACTCCTAATAAAGCGGAAATGGAAGTTTGAAGCCCTGGGAAATTGGGATACCTATGAGTGCACAAGCTTCATACATGGAACTCTGACAGTAGATGGGAGGAAGATTGTGATCTTGGTAATCTACAATCCCCCATCAAACAGTAGAAGACCCAGGCAGGAGTATGATGACAACAACAAGGCATGCATAGATGAACTGCAGAAGGCTGCAACACTAGCCCACAGAATGAGAGCGAAGCTGCTGGTCATGAGGGACCTAAATCATGGAGAGATAAATTGGGAATCAAGGAATCCCCATGGCAGGGACGAAACGTGGGGAGCAAAATTAGTAGATGTTATAGACAGGAATTTCCTAACACAACATGTGAAGGAAGACACAAGGGAAAGAGGAGGAGATGCACCGAGCCTATTAGACCTGACTTTCACCCAGAACGTAGAAGATATCGAGAATTTAGAGCATGAAATACCTCTAGGGGCCAGTGACCTTTGTGTCCTAGTCATTGACTACATGATGGAATTCAAACTTATGACCATGGGACAAGAGATCTGGGAAAAGAGAGCTGACTACAAGAAAGGGGACTATAAGAGGATAAGGGACTATCTGGGTGAAGTGCAGTGGGAGGAAGAAATTAGAGGAAAAGCAGTCCAAGATATGATGGACCTATTCATACAGAAATGACAGGAGGCCGAAGAGAGATTTATACCAACAGTAAAGGGAACAAATAAGAAGGAATATAATAACCCATGGTTTAATAGACAGTGTCAGGAAGCAAACATGGCCAGCAGGCGGGAGTGGAGGAAGTTCAGAAGACAAAGGACAGAGGACAATAGGATCAGATGCAACAGAGCTAGGAACGATTACATTAACATAAGACGAACATCGGAAAGGGACTATGAGAACGATATTGCAATCAAAGCGAAAAAACAGCCTAAGTTACTACACAGTCATATAAAAAGAAAAATGACGGTGAACGACCAAGTGAAAAGACTAAGGAAGACAGAGGGGGCATATACTGAAAGTGACAAGGAAATCTGTGAGGCACTGATTGCCAGTTTCCGTGGAGTGTTCACAACCGAGCCTGAGCAGCTCCCATTGTTGAAAGGGGTTACCCTAGATGAAAGACTATCAGATATAGAGGTGACACCAGAGGAGGTAATGAAGCAGTTGACAACTCTAGATGCAACTAAAGCAGTTGGGCCAGACAAAGTATCACCGTGGATACTAAAAGAAGCAGCGCAGGCCCTCAGCGTGCCTCTGGCAATGATCTTTAATGAGTCACTTATGTCGAGAGAATTGCCCAGTTGCTGGAAGAAGGCAAATGTCGTGCCGATCTTCAAGAAAGGTGATAGGGAGGAGGCACTTAACTATAGACCTGTATCACTGACAAGCATCCCCTGTAAAATACTGGAAAGAATAATTAGGTTACGACTGGTTGCACACCTGGTGAACATTAGGTTTGTGAACAAACATCAACATGGGTTCTGGACAGGGAAATCGTGCCTAACAAACCTTCTGGAATTCTATGATAAAATAACGAGGATAAGACAGGACAGAGATAGTTGGGCAGACTGCATATTTCTGGACTGTCAAAAAGCCTTTGATACAGTACCACACATGAGACTGCTGTTCAAACTCGAGAGCCAGACGGGGGTGGGGGGGAAAGGTCCTAGCATGGATAAGAAACTACCTAACAGGATGCAGCCAAAGAGTTACGGTAAGGGGCGAGAAGTCGGACTCGCGAACAGTAACAAGTGGAGTACCACAAGGATCGGTGCTGGGACCAATTCTATTTCTTGTATATGTTAACGACATGTTTATAGGCGTAGAGTACTACATGTCGATGTTTGCGGATGACGCAAAGTTGATGAGAAGAGTTGTGACAGATGAGGATTGCAGGATCCTCCAAGATGACCTGAACAGGTTGCAGAGATGGTCAGAGAAATGGCTACTTGAATTCAACACGTGCAAATGAAAAGTTATGGAAATGGGACTAGGAGATAGGAGACCAAAGGGACAGTACACAACGAAGGGGAACAGCCTACCTGTGACAACGCACGAAAGAGACCTGGGTGTGGACGTAACACTTAATCTATTTCCTGAGGCACATATAAATAGGATAACGACAGCAGCGTACTCTACACTGGCAAAAGTTAGAACATCATTCAGAAACCTAAGTAAGGAGGCATTTAGGGCGCTTTACACTGCCTACATGAGGCCAGTCTTAGAGTATGCCGCCTCATCATGGAGTCCCCATCTGAAGAAGCATATAATGAAACTGGAAAAGGTTTAGGGGTTTGCAACGAGACTCGTCCCAGAGCTACGAGGGATTGGGTATGAGGAGCGCCTGAGGGAACTGTGCCTAACGACACTAGAAAGAAGAAGGGAGAGGGGGGACATGATAGGAACGCATAAGATACTCAGAGGGATTGACAGAGTGGACATAGACGAAATGTTCACACGGAATAGTAACAGAACGAGGGGACATGGATGGAAGCTGGAAACTCAGATGAGTCACAGAGATGTTAGGAAGTTTTCTTTAGCGTGAGAGTAGTGGGAAAATGGAATGCACTTCAGGAACAGGTTGTGGAAGCAAATATTATTAATAATTTTAAAACCAGGTATGATAGGGAAATGGGACAGGAGTCATTGCTGTAAACAACCGATGCTCGAAAGGCGGGATCCAAGAGTCAATGCTCGATCCTGCAGACACAACTATGTGAGTACAACTAGGTGAGTATACACACACACACACACACTCTTTCTGATAAAGAAAGAGATCTAGGGGTGGTTCTAGATAGAAAACTATCACCTGAAGACCACATAAAGAATATTGTGCGAGGAGCTTATGCCACGCTTTCTAACTTCAGAATTGCTGTTAAATACATGGATGGCGATATACTAAAGAAATTGTTCACGACTTTTGTTAGGCCAAAACTAGAATATGCAGCGGTTGTGTGGTGCCCATATCGTAAGAAGCACATCAACAAACTGGAAAAGGTGCAAAGACATGCTACTAAGTGGCTCCCAGAACTGAAGGGCAAGAGCTACGAGGAGAGGTTAGAGGCATTAAATATGCCAAAACTGGAAGACAGAAGAAAAAGAGGTGATATGATCACTACATACAAAATAGTAACAGGAATTGATAAAATCGATAGGGAAGATTTCCTGAGACCAGGAACTTTAAGAACAAGAGGTCATAGATATAAACTAGCTAAACACAGATGCCGAAGAAATATAAGAAAATTCACTTTCGCAAACAGATTGGTAGACGGTTGGAACAAGTTAAGTGAGAAGGTGGTGGAGGCCAAGACCGTCAGTAGTTTCAAAGCGTTATATGACAGAGTGCTGGGAAGACGGGACACCACGAGCGTAGCTCTCATCCTGTAACTACACTTAGGTAATTACACACACACACTGAGCCCAGTAGGCTCAGTAACCTGTACACCAGTTGATTGACAGTTGAGAGGCGGGACCAAAGAGCCAGAGCTCAACCCCAGAAAGCACAAATTGGTGAGTACACACACAGACACACTGCCATTCCCCACCTAAAGCCAAAAATCGTCGTACTAGAAAATAGCGGCTCGCGAAATTGACATACTGTTCCGTTTTCTGTTTTGGGTCCTCTGGTAGGTTAAGATAAGGCCGCTTCAGTACGACAGTTGCTTGAGGATGGGGAACCTTAGGAGGACGGCCTGCATGTTTGAACTGACATTATTAAACATATTTACGCATTAATACACAACCATTCACAAGTGTTTGTAAGGAACCACACGGGCATACAGCGCTTACCGTCCGTATAACCAACTATGAGTCTACGTTAATACATTACTCTTGCCAAACATTGCCCGCTCGTTAATACGTTGGTGTTGTCCACTGTGCTCGAGCAATAATGTGCAGGGCTCGTGTTGCTCCTCCATTGTTGTGCTGACCGGCTCGCTTGGGCTAATTGGTTGTCTTGAATTGTATATGTTTGGTATGTCCTTGTGTGAGTGGACTTAATGGTAAACTCTCCATTTCATTTGTAATGTCTGGTTCAAAGGTCATTTTAATAATTAATAAGTATATATATAATATAAATATATAAATATATATATATATATATATATATATATATATATATATATATATATATCATAAAATATGACTGCACATTGTATTTATTATTTTCTTGTTTAGGGCTTCTACCCCTCTAACTAGTGATCTTGCCTCTGGTTTAATTGGAAGAAGATTTCTCTAAATGTCATATTTGTTCAAGGTTGATTAAATGAACAAAAACTATAATGTGTTATAGATATTATAATTGGCACACGTTTCGAACCTACAAGGTTCATTTTCAGCTGAAAGATATGGGAAAACAACTGACATATAACATTTCCATTAAAAATTATGTCAGGTTATTGGCCAACGTTAGCAGAAATAAAAATATAAGTTGGAAATGAGGTGATTAGCCGATGGAAAACTTGGCGTTCAAAGTTGTCAGTTTTTCTCTACCACAGACGTGGTCTTTCGTTTATAATGCTAATCAGCATATATACATTTATCTCCTGTTTTCCATGGACAGGATTATAGAGATCTGTTGAACTCATAGTTCATATTATATATTGAACATCAACCACAGGTGATTGTAATGCTTATACGTATTGTTTTAGATTCAGCTTCTCGGAACAAAATTTCGATGTAGCACGGGCTATAGTGAGCCCGTAAAAGATTAATCTGACCTACACACATAAATACATGCATTTACGTCGGTCTGTGTCAGGTTAATGAGAGCTCGGGTGACCGTAGTGGGTATTGCATTTTGGGCAGTGACGACATCGTTAGCGTGTTCGCGTTCAGATCTTGTTCTCACTCTCATGGCCGGAGAGTGAATAGTTCTGTCATTTGAGTGTTTATGCTGAGTTGATCTGTTTTTACGTGCAGCGCTTTAATTATTTCACACCTTAGCTGTTGGTCTTTGTCTATTATGCAGGAGTTTTTATTCATTATTTGTCTTGTTAAGGGGATCTCATGGCCTTCTCTCGCGTGATTATTTCAAGGCCATCGGCTTGAAGCTGACAGGTTGAGCGCCACGTCAGCTTGGTCGACGTCAGACGTGTGTACTTAGATTAAAGCTCACATCATTCATGGGGTTCAGGTGTATATAAATATATATACATATAAATATAAATATATTTATATGTATATATAAATATATATATATATTCTGAATAACGGGGCTGAATATAAATATATTCAGCCCCGTTATTGTGACTCATCGTCTGGTATGTACCCCGATATTGTGACTCATCGTCTGGTATATACCCCGTTATTGTGACTCATCGTCTGGTATATACCCCGTTATTGTGACTCATTGTGTAGTATATACCCCATTTTTGTGACTCATCGTCTGGTATATACCACGTTATTGTGACTCATTGTCTGGTATATACCCCGTTATTTTGACTCATCGTTTGGTATATATCCCTTTATTGTGACTCATCGTCTGGTATATACCACGTTATTGTGACTCATTGTCTGGTATATACCCCGTTATTTTGACTCATCGTTTGGTATATATCCCTTTATTGTGACTCATCGTCTGGTATATACCACGTTATTGTGACTCATGGTGTAGTATATACCCCGTTATTGTGACTTATCGTCTGGTATATACCCCGTTATTGTGACTCATCGTCTGGTATATCCCACGTTATTGTGACTCATCGTCTTGTATATAGCCCGTTATTGTGACTCATCGTCTGGTATATACCCCGTTATTGTGACTCATCGTCCAGTATATACCCCGTTATTGTGATTCACCGTCTGATATATACCCCGTTATTGTGACTCATCGTCTGGTATATACCACGTTATTGTGACTCATCGTCTGGTATATACCCCGTTATTGTGACTCATGGTGTAGTATATACCACGTTATTGTGACTCATCGTCTGGTATATTCCCCGTTATTGTGACTCATAGCGTAGTATATATCCCGTTATTGTGACTCATTATGTATTAAATACCCCGTTATTGTGACTCATCGTCTGGTATATACCCCGTTATTGTGACTCATGGTGTAGTATATACCCAGTTATTGTGACTCATCGTCTGATATATACCCCGTTATTGTGACTCATCGTCTGGTATATACCCCGTTATTGTGACTCATCATCTGGTATATACCCCGTTATTGTGACTCATCGTCTGGTATATACCCCGTTATTGTGACTCATCGTCTGGTATATACCCTGTTATTGTGACTCATCGTGCAGTATATACCCCGTTATTGTGACTCATCGTCTGGTATATACCCCGTTATTGTGACTCATCGTCTGGTATATACCCCGTTATTGTGACTCATCGTCCAGTATATACCCCGTTCTTGTGACTCATGGTGTAGTATATACCCCGTTATTGTGTTGTGACGCTGAACCCTGGTTCATTCCGAACACAGCGATTACACAACACATAACACCTTGCCTCAGCAACCGTTACTACCACCGTGTACTCCTACACACACCAGACCCTTGAGGCGTACCACTAGGTTTGTACTGGAACACAATGAGTGAACATATGGAAGGTATTTAAAGGCCGTCGGGTTTTGTCATTTAATTACAAAGAATAGACTCTGACAAATAATAACATATTAACATATTCTATTAGGTAAATACACTTCCAATACCCATAGACCACTTGACCTCCGCGATCACCACCCACACTCGTAACTTCCGCCTAAGTCCCTAATACAGAATAATTACTACAACGCTCCACACCCGGTTAGTCTTTCATTCAATACTCACATACTGCAGACTTGGTCACTAAGATCACATCAGGTTCTCGCATAGCTGTCTGCTACACTTCGCTGCTGCCGCAACCGGAGATCCAGAGGACTTCTCGGTTCAACTCCCACAATCAGACTGACTTTAGCCAACCATGGCTTCAAACATTTCACCCCGCCTCTCAAGGAAGGTATAATCCGATTAACCTTATCCCTAGAGCGGTAACCTTGATCCTAGAAGCCTTACGAAGAATAATTCCTCTTTCCAGGAATTATTAATTTGGCTAAACAGCTTCGGTCTTAATCCATTGACCTTTCTTAGATATGTGATCCATAGTCTGTCTACTTAACATGTACTTCCAATCATCATTCGTTAAGTGTTGTAGTAATGATCCTCTAGCTAATAATTCCTACTAACTTGTGGACTACAACACCACTCCCCTCCTTAAACACGCATATGTCCCCATATGCATCATTGCAATGGTTCCATTAGTGCAAGGACCTGGAGGATGCACCCACCATATAGGTACAACTAAAAAATCATCCAATAAGTTCATCATACACACGATGAAATAAATTAAAATTTTCCCCGACATGACTCACAACACTTCTCCAACATATACATTTTATTCACATCATAGCACAGGTAAAATAGTCTGTAATAATTTTTCCCATCTCCAACAATGCACATATACCTAAACTGCTGACATATAATTACATACAAACATAACCATAAAATTACATGGACCAGAATGCTGGCACTTAACAGAAATGACACTAGTCATTAATATATACACAACACATATATATCTAAGGTTCTTCATCCTTAGTAACAAGTTAATAATAATTTAACATCTTGCCCTGTACTGTTGACATAAGGGCTTACAATGATCACACAATGTTTCACTGGCCTCCTCCACAATTGGCAGCATCACTTCTCTTGTCTTCGTGTCCCATGGTTACTAGGTCATAGTTCCTCCATGACCCAGACAAAACCCAGGCTGTCCAGCCTGGTGAATGATGTCAATGTCCATTCGTTGCTCTGAGCTAACGTGATCCTGGCCTCCAGAGCAACGGAGATTCCTACCCCAGGGCATTGTTCCCTCGGGTCTGTGCTGACGTCTCGTTCCAGGGCACCAACCCCAGAACGCTGTAGATACCTCACAGCTCTCTGGTCATCCTTCCTTGCTGTGCTCACCACAGCTGTAGCACATTACTCAAAGCCCATCTGCCCAGAGTGTGCCCACCTGTATTCACAGCTTCCCGACCGCTGTACCTGCAAAATATTCCCTCGGAGCCCCCTGGCTCGACCCCATTATTACATAACACCCCCTTGTGTTACTGGTTTAGTTGGTGAGGGAATGTTCGGGAATTGGTAGACGTCGGGTTGTGTTCAGGACGGTGGATATTGGAGTGAGGAAGGGAAGGTGTGTGGGCCAGTGAGTGGCCATAGTGGGGTGTGGGGCCAAGGTGTGTGGCCAAGTGGAGTGGCCACGTTGTGCGGCAGGGAAAGGTCCCCTAAGGGGTGGAAACAGTAGTGTGGGGAACTGATAAGTGACGTTGTTAATGGTGGCTTAAAATTATAAGTGATTCTAGTGAGATTAAGGGAATAAGGCCAAGTAAGGTTACTGTACGGTAAAGAGTCAAGCTGGTTCATACACGAGCACATAAGGGGCGAGTAGCCATGACGGGTACGGGTAGTAATAGGGGCGCCAGTGGCCAGGCCACGAGTAATGTCGGTCAGGGTGAGAGTGGTGATAACACGGCGGCGTTGCTTACGGCGCAGGCGGCAGCGTCAGAGACAATTGGGCAGGTTGCACAGTGGTTGAAAAATGTGTTGAGCACGCATGAGAAAACTAATGCAGGACCTAAGGTATCTGGAGACGTACCCACGTTTTGGGGCGCCAAACGGGATTCGAAAGGTCAGTTACTGACGGATATTAGAACATTTTTCTTTGCTCTAGAGAAGGCGACTAGTGTGGGGTCATGGTCGGATCAGGCAAAGATTGCATTGGCATATTCCAAGGTGAAAGGGGAAGCAAAGACCCTGCTCAACTCGGCGGAAATTAGAGAGATAAATAGTTATAGCGAGTTTAAGCAGGAACTGATAGATCATTACGATGTGCTGCACGATGCAGTAGAACTAAAGGCTCAGTTAGCTGCACTTAAACGAGAACCAGGGGAACAATTAAGGGCGTTTGGCCATAGAATAAGACTCTTGGGTGATGTGATTGAGCGGACGGAAACGCAGTTCACGGGGGTAGTAAGAGATTCTATGCAACGGAGTGTTTTTTTCGGTGCATTACCGCGGGAAAGTGCGTTACACTGCAGGGAAGCTAAGTCATTTAAGGAAGCGGTGAAACATGCAGTGTTTTGGGCGGAGAATAGCCCGACACATAAACTGACAGAGGATGACATTTTCAAGGAAGTGTCCCCTAAGGAACAGGCAAATCTTGCAGACACGCAAGAGAGACAGGCTCAGCTCTGGGCCCCAGTAGCTCAGCCAGTGAAGGATGGACCCGCGGCGGGGGTCACACATTCCAAGGGCAAGGGGTGAGGTGCTCCTCGACGTAACAATAATAAGGGCTGGGAGCCAAGGGTGTTCCAGGGACACAATACGAGTGGTGTGTCGTGGGGACCCCATCAGGGTACTCGCGGGCAGCGAGGAGGCTATAATCAAGGGGCACGTGGAGGCAGGTTCACTCCTGCTCCACCACGATACACGCCTGCTCAGGGAGCAACAGGAATGTACCACCAGAACCAGGGTACCGGTAGAGGGTATCCCCGGGGAACAGGGTACACTGCAGGTAAACACGAGCCAGAACGACCTAAGCAGACAAAAGTGTGTAAGCTGTGTGGTGACGGTGGTCACTTGGCCTGGCAGTGTAAGCTTTTTGTTCCGCCTAATTACCCAGTGTGTACAGTAGGGGGTGGCGGACAGTGGTTGTGTACCGTCGGGTCGGGTCATCCCATAAAGGTGCATTTACGGTTAAAGGGCACTATCTATACAGCCTTGGTGGACACCGGTGCTTCCGTGTCCATCATGAGTCGTAGCGTGTTAGGATCAGACGTCAGGCTGATACCGAACAACAGGAGATTAACGGCGGTGGGGGATAATGCGTTGCGGGTGTTGGGAGCAAGAACTGTGGATTTCCAGCTAGAAGATAGATGGTTTAAACATAGTTTTGTAGTAATACAAGATATAGGGCTGAAACATACCAACATTATCCTGGGAATTGATTTCCTCGAAAAATACTCATGTACCATAGCGTTCAGCGCAATGGGGAATAAATTGGTATGTGGGGGTCAAGCGGTAGACGTTAACAAGGTGAGGAGTAGAGAAGGAGTAGCAGTAGTGAGGGGTAACTGTGGTAACTCGGCTGGGGACCAGAATATACAGTGGGCAGTCACGGTACCCAAGGATGTCACCATTCCGGGAGAAGCATCCTTAGTGATTAAAATGGCATGTAAAGCCAAGGGAGTAGACGTTGTGCAAATTGAGCCATTGGATAATCCAGCAGGGTTGGTGATAATGGAGACTATTGAAGACATAAATGAAGGGGTAATTCGGTTGAGGGTTTTTAATCCCTCTCGGTGGCCAGTCACCTTGAGTAAGCATGCACAGGTAGCGTGGGGGCACCCTGTGGAGGAGATTATTGCAGCCATGTCAGTAAGCCAGAGTGAGGGTGATGAGGATAGAATGGATAAATTAATGGGAATAGTGGATAGGATGTCCATGGAAAGGGAGGTTAAGGAAGCCTTAAGGGGCTTAGTCAGGGAGTTCCCGGATGTTTTTGCGTTGAGAGGGGAACCCCCGGGGTGCATTACTCAAGGAGCACATGGGATTGACGTAGAGGGCGCACATCCAGTATATACGAGAGCATATAGCATACCAGTGGCACACCAGAGGGAGGTGAAAGAGTATATAAGCCAGCTAAGGGAGCATGATATCACTGAACCATCCAGTTCACCGTGGCACAGCCCTCTCGTAGTAGTCGGGAAAAAGAATGGGGGAGTGAGGTTATGCGTAGATTTCCGCAGAATAAACAAGCTGACGAAAGACGAAGCATACCCATTACCTAACATACAGGACACATTGACACACTTGAAGGGTACACAATATTTTACCACATTAGACCTGCTCAGTGGGTATCACCAGATACCGCTGGAGGAAGAGTCGAGGGAAGTCACAGCGTTTAGTGCGAGCAACAACGAGCTCTGGCAATATAAACGACTTCCTTTCGGGTTGAAGTCAGCACCTGCTGTGTTCAGTAGGCTAATGATGAGTGTGTTATCGGGGTTGATAGGTCCCACAGCGTTGCTGTACCTCGATGACGTAATCGTGCTGGGAAAGTCATTAGAGGAGCACATGCATAATTTGAGGAAACTCTTGCTAAGGTTGAGGTCACACAACTTCAAAGTGAATTTCGAAAAATGCAGTTTTTTTTGGAGAATCGGTAACATTCCTGGGTCATACAGTGGGCCGGATGGGTATCAGTCCATTGCCAGATAAAACCAGGGATATTCAAGAGTTCCCAGTTCCACAGAACAAGAAAGAGTGCAAATCTTTCCTGGGGTTGGTTAGCTATTATCGGCGATTTATTAAAGATTTTTAAAAAATTGCAAGACCATTACATCAGATCAGTGGACTTGCAGAGTTCGTGTGGGGGAAGGAACAACAGCAGGCGTTCCAGGTACTGAGGGCTGCTGTCAGCTCTCGCAGTATCTTGGCGCACCCAGATTTTAGCAAACCGTTTCTGGTGTATGCGGATGCTTCTGGCGCAGCGATAGGTGGTGTGGTAGCTCAGGTGGATGAGCGAGGACGGGAGCGTCCCATTGCATTTTGTTCACGAGTACTATGTCCGGCAGAGAGGAACTATAGTACGATTGAGAGGGAAGCGCTAGCGATCACATTCATATTACAACGGAACCGGTACATCTTGCTTGGACATGAAATTTGGCTCAGAAGCTATCACAAACCCCTTAAGTATGTGTTCGAGTCCAAGGAGCCTTGTCAGCGACTGGCATGGTGGGTTACCTCGCTCTCAGAGTTTAACATTACAAACTTTGAACATGTACCAGGAAAAAGCAATGTGGTCGCTGACGCGTTGTCAAGGTGTCACAATGTAGCAGTGGTGAGTGAAAGGGGGGAGGAAGATGTGTCGTGGAATGTGAGGGAGTTGATACGGAGTCAGGAAGGTCACCCCCCGTGGGGGGAGGTAAGGAAGTTTTTGAGGGGTCAGCGTGCGGAGTTGAGGAAGTCACTTCCAGCACCAGTGGATGAGTTTGTGGTTGAAGATGAGGTGTTGTATCATCTTGGTAGGGTTTCGGGTATACGGTCTGAACCAGTATACCAGGCAGTCTTGACACCGGAGTTCCAGAGGACTGCAATGTATCTGTGTCATAACATCCCAGCAGCAGGCCATGGAGGGGAGTCCAAGACGTTGCAGAGGGCACATCAAAGGTTCTATTGGCCATCCATGGGTAAAGATATCAAGGTCTATGTAGCCTCTTGTGACAGTTGTTTGAGGTACAAGGCACATAGGTTGGGGGCGGAACCTTTGCGTAGGTGGCCGGATGTGAGTACTCCCTTCGAGAGAGTACACATAGATCTCATTGGGCCGCTACCACAAGCTCATTCAGGGGCGAGGTACATATTTGTAGCAGTGGATGCACTCACACGGTTCACTGTGGTGAGTGCACTCCGTTCTAAGTCGGCAGAGGATGTGACCCAGGCCATGGTGGAAAGTGTGTTAACCAGGTTTGGGGCTCCTCAACAAGTTGTGTCAGACCAAGGGTCAGAGTTTATCAATCAAGTATTTCAAAGCATCGCGAGTGTGTATCAATTCAAACATACTCCAGTGCTGGCATATCGACCATCGGCGAATGGTTTGGTTGAAAGACACAATGCTGAAGTAATCAGTATTCTGCGGCATTTGGCTGCAGATGATGTGCTTGCATGGGATCAGAGTTTGTCGATGGTGGAGTCGGCGCTCAACACGGCGTTCAATAGGTCGGCGGGAGAAACCCCGCATTTTTTGTTGCATGGGTTCGATCCCCGACTTCCGTTCACGATGTTCACAAGCAAGCAACCGCCATGCTATGCGTTAGACTTCAAAAGTGTTGTCTGTAGGCGAGCAACCAAGGCATTTGACTTGGTGAAACTACATTTAAGAAAGTCGACAGAGGTAGCAGAGGCATATTATAATGCGCGGAACAAGGTCTAAGCAAAGGTGATCAATGAAGGTGATAGGGTATTCGTGAAGCAGATGCACGCTCAGGCAGAAGGTAAGTTGGCACCCAAGTTTGTGGGGCCATGTCGGGTAATTAGGAAAAAGAATGCAGAAGTAAAGGTTAAGGTGCTAAACACAGGGCATGTGTTCTCCTGTCACCCAGACCGCGTCTATACACTGACCGGTCAGGCAAGTGAGGAGCCATACCCGGCGGGGAGTGTGCCAGGGGAGAGCACACCAGCGGCTGAGGACATAGGTAGGGGTACGAGGAGTTGGCAATCAAGGGTTGATAACACAGAACAGCCTTCGCAGGACCGGGGACAAGGTCCACAGGCGACGGTGACACATCGCTATCCGACCCGCTCTCGTGGGGTCATGAACACAGAAGGAGCATAGTATGTACTGTAGAGTAGTGCATGGCCATGGTAGTTTTTGTAGAGTGTGGGGTAGTGTGTAGAGTGTGGTGTTGAGTGGTGCATGGGCATGGTAGTTTTGTAGAGTGTGGGGTAGTGTGTAGAGTGCGGTGTTGAGTGGTGCATGGGCATGGTAGTTTTGTAGAGTGTGGGGTAGTGTGTAGAGTGTTGTATAGAGTAGCATGTGTAGTGGGTGGTGTAGTGTTGTGGCGTTTGGACGCCTGATATGGAGTGTGGTGTTGTGGAGTACATAGCGGCACAGGAGGCCAGGTGGTGGTGAGTACGGTGAGTATCGGTGTAATGAGGGCAGGTGCGTCAGGACGCAGAGCCTGGCTGTTGAGAGACGTGGTGTTATAATGAGGTCATCAGTTGTTGGGTTGACCAGAGGTGATAGTGTGTCGGAGTGGGTAAGTCTTATGGATAAGATTACAATGTAGAATTTCAAAATTTCAGGTGTTGGTGGTTGCAGTGGGCGAGCCAAGTAGATATACTAATTTCTCATTAATTAAGTTGTTACAGGAATCTCGCTAGAAGCGAGCCAGTGACAGTATGATGCTTTAGTGACATTAGTTGTGAAATGATTTTAATGTTGTATTTATTGGGATAATGTATGTGCATGTATATACTGTATGTGTATGTATATACTGTATATTACCTCATCGGCACCATTACTGAGTGTTAGGCTTGAGAAGGTCCCCCGGGATCATGTCACAGAGCTTCAGGTAGAGTAGAAGGGAAGCTATGAGGCTACACTCAGTAATTCTAGAAAAAAATGGGAGAGGAAGTGAAGCCAACGTGACGTTATAGGCGAAATTCGCCCCCTGACATCAAAGCAGGGATAAGGGCCAGCTGCAATGGTTTTGCTGCGCTCAGGCTATATACGGGGAGAGAGTAAGGAGCCGAGGGGGAACCCCGGTTCATTCCGAACACAGCGATTACACAACAATTGTGACTCATGGTGTAGTATATACCCCATTATTGTGACTCATCGTCTGGTATATACCCCGTTATTGTGACTCATCGTCTGGTATATACCCCGTTATTGTGACTCATCGTCTGATATATACCCCGTTATTTTGACTCATCGTCTGGTATATACCCCGTTATTATGACTCATCGTCTGGTATATACCCCGTTATTGTGACTCATCGTCTGGTATATACCCCGTTATTGTGACTCATCGTCTGGTATATACCCCGTTATTGTGACTCATCGTCTGATATATACCCCGTTATTTTGACTCATCGTCTGGTATATACCCCGTTATTATGACTCATCGTCTGGTATATACCCCGTTATTGTGACTCATCGTCTGGTATATACCCCGTTATTTTGACTCATCGTCTGGTATATATCCCGTTATTATGACTCATCGTCTGGTATATACCTCGTTATTGTGACTCATGGTGTAGTATATACCCCGTTCTTGTGACTCATGGTGTAGTATATACCCCGTTATTATTACTCATCGTCTGGTATATACCCCGTTATTGTGACTCATCGTCTGGTATATACCCCGTTATTGTGATTCATCGTCTGGTATATGCCCCGTTATTGTGACTCATCGTCTAGTATATACCCCGTTATTGTGATTCATCGTCTGGTATACACCCCGTTCTTGTGACTCATGGTGTAGTGTATACCCCGTTATTATGACTCATCGTCTGGTATATACCCCGTTATTGTGACTTATCGCCCAGTATATACCCCGTTCTTTTGACTCATGGTGTAGTATATACCCCGTTATTGTGACTCATGGTGTAGTATATACCCCGTTATTGTGACTCATCGTCTGGTATATACCCCGTTATTGTAATTCATCGTCTGGTATATACCCCGTTATTGTGATTCATCGTCTGGTATATACCCCGTTATTGTGACTCATCGTCTGGTATACACCCCGTTCTTGTGACTCATGGTGTAGTATATACCCCATTATTGTGACTCATCGTCTGGTATATACCTCGTTTTTGTGACTCATGGTGTAGTATATACCCCGTTATTGTGACTCATGGTGTAGTATATACCCCGTTCTTGTGACTCACCGTCTGGTATACCCCGTTATTGTGACTCATGGTGTAGTATATACCCCGTTCTTGTGACTCATGGTGTAGTATATACCCCGTTATTGTGACTCATGGTGTAGTATATACCCCGTTATATTGACTCATGGCCCAGTATATACTACGTTATTGTGACTCGTCGTCCAGTATGTGCCCCGTTATTGTGACTCATCGCTCAGTATATACCCTGTTATTATGACTCATCGCCCAGTATTTTGACTCATCGCCCAGTTTATACTCTGTTATTATGACTCATCGCCCAGTATATACCCCGTTATTATGACTCATCGCCCAGTATATACTCCGTTATTATGGCTCATCGCCCAGTATATACCCCGGTATTATGACTCATCGTCCAGAATATACCCTGTTATTATGACTCATCGTCTAGAATATACCCCGTTATTGTGACTCATTGCCCAGTATATACCCCGTGCGCCTGCTATAGACGGTAGTCACTTGTCTTGTCAAC
The DNA here is from genome assembly GCF_040958095.1 of Procambarus clarkii. Taxonomy (NCBI): domain Eukaryota; kingdom Metazoa; phylum Arthropoda; class Malacostraca; order Decapoda; family Cambaridae; genus Procambarus; species Procambarus clarkii. The sequence goes on along the minus strand of NC_091152.1, from coordinate 47,014,299 downwards.
TAGAAGGTTTTCTCTGTGTTATCGTGAGCGATGATGAGTGTGTTGTGGAGAGTGGTTGTGCTTTTGACTCATTTACAGACTATTTCTTTCATTATTCATTTCCTTCTTGTATTTACTGTGCATGGTGGAGTTGTAATGTTACTGGAGGTGTTGTGCTTTGTGTTGTTAGTTGAGGATTGTGCCACCGGGCCAAGTGTTGTCTTAGAGTGGTGGTGATCACCTGGTTACTACCCGCCAAACACACACCGAAACTACGACGATGGTACAACGTTCGAACAAGTTTTAACCCCTAACCAGTTATAACAACCAATATAGCAAGTCGTAACAACGTTCTAATACGTCATAAACACGTTAAGCCAAGATATAACAAGCGGAAAATAGAGAAAGTGTCGGTTTGTGTTTCCCGGGTATAGCCATTGTTCACCAGTACTTGTGTTGTCCTGCAAGACTCTCTACGTGTTGAAGGGAAGGTTCTTTCATCAGATCTGAAGGAAACGTGTCTCTACAGAGTGACGGTTTAGTAACGGGTTCCGCCTTTAGAGTGTTATTTGCTAATGTTTATATAACGAGAGTCTTCAATTGCCGGCACAAATTAAGCGTTTCACCACCTTCCCTACCCTTCACCACCTTCCCTACCCTTCACCACCTTCCCTACCCTTCACCACCTTCCCTACCCTTCACCACCTTCCCTACCCTTCACCACCTTCCCTACCCTTCACCACCTTCCCTACCCTTCACCACCTTCCCTACCCTTCACCACCTTCCCTACCCTTCACCACCTTCCCTACCCTTCACCACCTTCCCTACCCTTCACCACCTTCCCTACCCTTCACCACCTTCCCTACCCTTCACCACCTTCCCTACCCTTCACCACCTTCCCTACCCTTCACCACCTTCCCTACCCTTCACCACCTTCCCTACCCTTCACCACCTTCCCTACCCTTCACCACCTTCCCTACCCTTCACCATCTTCCCTACCCTTCACCACCTTCCCTACCCTTCACCATCTTCCCTACCCTTCACCACCTTCCCTACCCTTCACCATCTTCCCTACCCTTCACCACCTTCCCTACCCTTCACCACCTTCCCTACCCTTCACCACCTTCCCTACCCTTCACCACCTTCCCTACCCTTCACCATCTTCCCTACCCTTCACCACCTTCCCTACCCTTCACCATCTTCCCAACCCTTCACCACCTTCCCTACCCTTCACCATCTTCCCTACCCTTCACCACCTTCCCTACCCTTCACCATCTTCCCTACCCTTCACCACCTTCCCTACCCTTCACCACCTTCCCTACCCTTCACCACCTTCCCTACCCTTCACCACCTTCCCTACCCTTCACCATCTTCCCTACCCTTCACCACCTTCCCTACCCTTCACCATCTTCCCTACCCTTCACCACCTTCCCTACCCTTCACCACCTTCCCTACCCTTCACCACCTTCCCTACCCCTTCACCACCTTCCCTACCCTTCATCACCTTCCCTACCCTTCACCATCTTCCCTACCCTTCACCACCTTCCCTACCCTTCACCACCTTCCCTACCCCTTCACCACCTTCCCTACCCTTCATCACCTTCCCTACCCTTCACCACCTTCCCTACCCTTCACCACCTTCCCTACCCTTCACCACCTTCCCTACCCTTCACCACCTTCCCTACCCCTTCACCACCTTCCCTACCCCTTCATCACCTTCCCTACCCTTCACCACCTTCCCTACCCCTTCACCACCTTCCCTACCCCTTCACCACCTTCCCTACCCCTTCATCACCTTCCCTACCCTTCACCACCTTCCCTACCCCTTCACCACCTTCCCTACCCCTTCATCACCTTCCCTACCCTTCACCACCTTCCCTACCCTTCACCACCTTCCCTACCCCTTCACCACCTTCCCTACCCCTTCACCACCTTCCCTACCCTTCACCACCTTCCCTACCCCTTCACCATCTTCCCTACCCTTCACCACCTTCCCTACCCTTCACCACCTTCCCTTCCCTTCACCACCTTCCCTTCCCTTCACCACCTTCCCTACCCTTCACCACCTTCCCTACCCTTCACCACCTTCCCTACCCCTTCACCACCTTCCCTACCCCTTCACCATCTTCCCTACCCTTCACCACCTTCCCTACCCTTCACCACCTTCCCTACCCCTTCACCATCTTCCCTACCCTTCACCACCTTCTCTACCCCTTCACCATCTTCCCTACCCTTCACCACCTTCCCTACCCTTCACCACCTTCCCTACCCCTTCACCATCTTCCCTACCCTTCACCATCTTCCCTACCCTTCACCACCTTCCCTACCCTTCACCACCTTCCCTACCCTTCACCATCTTCCCTACCCTTCACCACCTTCCCTACCCTTCACCACCTTCCCTACCCTTCACCACCTTCCCTACCCTTCACCACCTTCCCTACCCTTCACCACCTTCCCTACCCTTCATCACCTTCCCTACCCTTCACCACCTTCCCTACCCTTCACCACCTTCCCTACCCCTTCACCACCTTCCCTACCCTTCACCACCTTCCCTACCCTTCACCACCTTCCCTACCCTTCACCACCTTCCCTACCCCTTCACCACCTTCCCTACCCTTCACCACCTTCCCTACCCTTCACCACCTTCCCTACCCTTTCACCACCTGCCCTACCCTTCACCTTCCCTACCCTTCATCACCTTCCCTACCCTTCACCACCTTCCCTACCCTTCACCATCTTCCCTACCCTTCACCACCTTCCCTACCCTTCACCACCTTCCCTACCCTTCACCACCTTCCCTACCCTTCACCACCTTCCCTACCCTTCACCACCTTCCCTACCCTTCATCACCTTCCCTACCCTTCACCATCTTCCCTTCCCTTCACCATCTTCCCTTCCCTTCACCACCTTCCCTACCCTTCATCACCTTCCCTACCCTTCACCACCTTCCCTACCCTTCATCACCTTCCCTACCCTTCACCACCTTCCCTACCCTTCACCACCTTCCCTACCCCTTCACCACCTTCCCTACCCTTCACCACCTTCCCTACCCTTCACCACCTTCCCTACCCTTCACCACCTTCCCTACCCCTTCACCACCTTCCCTACCCTTCACCACCTTCCCTACCCTTCACCACCTTCCCTACCCTTTCACCACCTGCCCTACCCTTCACCTTCCCTACCCTTCATCACCTTCCCTACCCTTCACCACCTTCCCTACCCTTCACCACCTTCCCTACCCTTCACCACCTTCCCTACCCTTTCACCACCTTCCCTACCCTTCACCACCTTCCCTACCCTTCATCACCTTCCCTACCCTTCACCACCTTCCCTACCCTTCACCACCTTCCCTACCCCTTCACCACCTTCCCTACCCTTCACCACCTTCCCTACCCTTCACCACCTTCCCTACCCTTCACCACCTTCCCTACCCCTTCACCACCTTCCCTACCCTTCACCACCTTCCCTACCCTTCATCACCTTCCCTACCCTTCACCACCTTCCCTACCCTTTCACCACCTTCCCTACCCTTCACCACCTTCCCTACCCTTCATCACCTTCCCTACCCTTCACCATCTTCCCTACCCTTCATCACCTCCCCTACCCTTCACCACCTTCCCTACCCTTCACCACCTTCCCTACCCTTCATCACCTTCCCTACCCTTCACCATCTTCCCTACCCTTCACCACCTTCCCTACCCTTCACCACCTTCCCTACCCTTCATCACCTTCCCTACCCTTCACCACCTTCCCTTCCCTTCACCACCTACCCTACCCTTCACCACCTTCCCTACCCTTTCACCACCTTCCCTACCCTTCACCACCTTCCCTACCCTTCATCACCTTCCCTACCCTTCACCATCTTCCCTACCCTTCATCACCTACCCTACCCTTCACCACCTTCCCTACCCTTCACCATCTTCCCTACCCTTCACCACCTTCCCTACCCTTCACCACCTTCCCTACCCTTCATCACCTTCCCTACCCTTCACCACCTTCCCTTCCCTTCACCACCTTCCCTACCCTTCACCACCTTCCCTACCCTTTCACCACCTTCCCTACCCTTCACCACCTTCCCTACCCTTCATCACCTTCCCTACCCTTCACCATCTTCCCTACCCTTCATCACCTACCCTACCCTTCACCACCTTCCCTACCCTTCACCATCTTCCCTACCCTTCACCACCTTCCCTACCCTTCACCACCTTCCCTACCCTTCATCACCTTCCCTACCCTTCATCACCTACCCTACCCTTCACCACTGTAACAATAAATATGTATATATAAATTTAGTCCAGGAAGACCCTGCCTAAACAAGCTATAATATTGTAATCATGTTGTAAAAATGGGTTCAGAAAGACTTCCATAACTTGGCTAATGGAATGGAATGTAAATTGTATATTATTATGAAGAATTTTGAGCCCTCTGAGGGACTTCAGCATACACGGCTGCTCCTGTATTTTTCAGTTGTATTTTAATTATAAGCCTTTGTATAATTATATGGAATTTAATATGCCTTGTGAATAGATTCTGTGTCTTTACATTCACGAGTTATACATAGAAATGTGTGTGTGTTTGTTTCAGGTAGGTGGCCAGAGTGGTGATTCTTAGGGGCACAGCGTCGGGAACTGTGTCACACTCACCAGGTAAGTTACCATCTCCTTCAGCTTTGTTCACTCAAGTTAGACGTCAGAAAAGTTTTCATTATTAGGTGCTACTTTTCACTAAGTTTGGGCAGCATAGTGAGTGAGACACTACACACACACTAGTAAATAATCTCCCATCAGGACTTGGCTCGACTCAGCTAATGTTTCCTGAAAGAGGTTTTAATGAACTCAAAATCTGTCTGGAATCTCATTTAAAAGAAATTTATTAACATGATTGAAGTATTTTTTTTTTCATCAGTCATTAGTTAACTTGAGTGACAAGTGAGGTTCAGAGCAGGAGGGTCAGGGAGCTCATTAATGCCACGGTAGATACTACGAGTCTCGTGTAGAATAAATCTACCAGTCCTAGTGTCACAGTTTAAAGTATTAACTATCTACCAAACAATACAAAATATCAAATAATGTTAAATACTGAATTTAACTGTAGCGAAAGACTTGCCCATCAGCAAGACTTAATTGAGGAGGAAGATGATCAGGATAAATACATTGACAATTTAGAAGTCTTAAATGTCCCTAAAGGATTATGTATAGATATTTACTATATCGCATATCAATATCAGTTTAAATATACTAATCCTAAGTGATAATATAAAATATAATATAAACATAATGTATATTATATTTATATATAATATAATGTATATTATAAATTAATATACTAAGTGCCATTAGTACAAACTTTATCCACATTTCTCGGCTAATATTGATTCGTGATCTTATATGTGACTATAAGTAAAGGTGTTTGTTGATGGTACCAGCTGGTGAGAAGCTACCAGGTCATACAGTCACTAAATACAGCTACAGTGAAGCGGTAGGTTTACTCTGGGCGAATTCTGGAGATACAGAACTCGCGTGACAACAAGACAGTTGGTATGTTGTCTTGATGTTGGTACAGATCCTCCATGTTGGTTGGTGTCATGTTCACAGAAAATGGTACCATCCGTTTTCTATGTGCGGCGGCTGAGACGCCAGGGAGAGCTGGGAGGTAAACAATAGAGCGTACAGGACGCCAGCCAAGCTTGGTAGCTACTAGTTATGTAATCATATTAAGTATTAAAGTCAGTAACCAAGTCATGACTTTACATCAACCCTACAACCAAGACTTCCTCAGTAACACACAAACACCACATTGGCGACGAGGATGAACTGTGAACGCAGGTATTTGTTCAGTTTCAAACACAAGGGAGAAGCATGCTGCCTGGAGGAGGAAGAGAAGCTGTGAGCGCCATACCCGATGCTGTATGCTAACCGATGCTGTGTGCTAACCAATGCTGTGTGCTAAACGATGCTGTGTGCTAACCAATGCTGTGTGCTACCCAAGCTGTGTGCTACCCAAGCTGTGTGCTACCCAAGCTGTGCTGAAGAAACTGTGTACTGAGGAATCTGCCGACGTTGTGTACGAAACGACGCATTGATGTGTACAAAACCTGATGTTTTGGTTACGAAATGACGCTTCGTGCTACAAAATTCATCACACTGAACTGACTGCTGTACCAACTGCTGTACCAACTGCTGCACCAACTGCTGTACCAACTGCTGCTGTACCAACTGCTGCTGTACCAACTGCTGTGCTGCTGTGAGTAGGAACAACACATGTACACAAGGGCTAGGTAAGAAGTCAGTTGCTGCTATATTGTGCACTGGTGTGAACTTTTGCATTAAAATGCTTGTGTGCTTTGCAAAATTAAAGTAATTACAGTGAATTCTTGACTAACATATTCAGTGCAGTAAGTGTTTAATATTCTGAGGAACATTTAAGTGATAAGTTTACATTTATTCAGTAAAAAATGGCAAATATACCTCAGTTTCCTGCATTTGATCCTGACTGTGACCAGACAAACCTGTCACAGAGGTGGGTCAAATGGCTTAAAAGGTTTGAAAATTTGTTGATAGTTTCTGACATCAAAAGTGCTGAAAGAAAGCGTGCCTTTCTACTTCATTATGCAGGTGATAGAGTTTGTGACATCTTTGACACACTGAAAGACACTGGTGGTGCCAAAGATTATGACACTGCCAAAGCCAAACTAACAGAGCATTTCAAACCAAGGCAAAATACTGCAATGGAAATTATGCATTTCAGGAGAGCAAAACAACTCTAATGAAACTGTGGATCAATACCACACACGTCTGCAGGGTTTAGCAGCCCATTGTGAGTTTGCTGATGTTGACAAAGAAATCAAACAGCAAATAATTGAAACATGCACATCTACACGTCTCCGTCGAAGAGCTCTAGAACTTGTTGATGATGAAAGTTCTCTTACCAAGATACTGGATATGGCTCGTCGAATGGAAGATGCTGCACGTGATGCTCGTGTCATGGAGTGCAGTGCCAATAACGGTTCTGCCACTGTTACTAACAGTGATGAGGTATGTAAGGTTCAGGGAGGACATCGTAATCAAAGAAGATATCATGGCAAACCTAACAGTAAATTTAGCCGAGAACCACGTCACAACTGGGGTCAAGGAACAAGGCTCAAGCAGTCACAACGACCCACATCAGAGGGTGTCAACAATAAATGTTACAATTGTGGAGGAGACTACCCACACCAAGATAATGTTTGTCCTGCTCAAGGTAAGAAGTGCTATGAGTGTGGAAAACTAGGTCATTTTGGTGCTATGTGTCGTTCCGCACTAAAGAAACCACAGTCAATGAATAAAAGCACTGTACGAGGATCAGGTCATAGGGGTCGAGGTGGTAAACACGATATTGCACCTCATATCCAGAATGTTAATAATGTACAAGACAACATTTCATTACAACCAGTCTCAGATGACAGTGAATGTGATTATACTTCTGGAGTACAATCAATCACAGAATGGAATGATCTTCCAAACAACCCAGAGACATGTGTATACATTGCTGGTATTTGTCTCAAAGTTCTCATTGACACTGGATCAAACATTGATACCATTGCTGAGTGCCACTATGAGAAATTTAAAAAACAGTTCCCAAAGCTTGAGAACTATAATGGCAAAGCCACTGCCTATGCTTCAAAGGTAGCCTTGCCAGTGATTGGAACTTTCACTGCAGAGATTAAGTCAAAGAATGCAATGCTCATTACTACATTCCATGTTATTAGGAATGCAAAGGAGTCTTTACTCAGTTACAAGACTTCAACCAAATTGGGGCTACTTCAGCTTTCTAATGCTGTAGCAGTGGAATCTGCAAACAATGTTGATGCTATTGTTGCTGAATTTTCTGATCGATTTAAATCCATAGGTTGTTATACTGATAGCAAAGTACATCTGCATATCAACCCAGATGTAATTCCAGTTGCCCAACCACATCGCCGACAACCATTCCATACTCGTAAGAAAGTCGATGCTGAACTGGATAGGCTGATGGAACTAGATATCATTGAACCAGTAACAGGCCCAACACCATGGGTAAGCCCAATTGTCACTCCACCAAAGCCGAAGAATCCAGATGAGATACGCATTTGTGTGGACATGCGTGTTCCCAACAAGGCAATAATGCGTGAACGCCATCCTACACCCACTGTAGATGATATGATCTACCGCTTGAATGGTGCAACTATATTCAGCAAGTTAGATTTAAACAAGGGCTATCATCAGCTTGAACTTGATGATGAGAGTCGCTTCATCACAACGTTTACGACACATCGAGGTCTGTATAGGTACAAGCGCCTGAGTTTTGGTATCAACAGTGCTGCCGAGGTATTCCAGCACATCATCAGCCAGGTATTGCAAGATATACCTAATGCTGACAACATGTCTGATGACATCATTGTTTATGGCCGTACCCAAGCTGAACACGACAAAGCTCTTCGTGCAACATTGCAACGCTTACGAGAAAAGAATCTGACGTTAAGCCGAGCAAAGTGTGAGTTCAATCAACATAAAATTGAATTCTTTGGACATGTACTTAGTGACAAAGGTCTGTCTCCAGATCCTAAGAAAGTTGCAGATATCAAGAATGCTGCACCTCCTTCAACGTCCACTGAAGTACATAGTTTTCTGGGAATGGCAAACTACTGTTCTCGCTTCATTCCAGATTTTGCTACCATTACGAAGCCTCTACGTGAGCTCCTGAAGAAAAATGCATCATGGTACTGGAGTGATATCGAGCAAAATGCATTTGATGCTGTGAAAGATGCACTAGTAGAGAATGCGACTGCTGCATACTTTGATCCATCAATGGACACTGAATTAACGGTGGATGCTAGTCCTGTTGGATTAGGTGCTGTTTTAGCCCAACACAAACCTGGTCAACCAGATTCCCGAGTAGTAATTGCCTACGCCAGCCGTTCTCTCACAGATGTTGAGCAACGATACAGTCAGACAGAGAAGGAAGCTCTTGCTCTTGTATGGGGCTATGAACACTTCAAGGTGTATCTGCTTGGTGCGCCCTTCACCACGATGGTCACTGACCACAAACCGTTGGAGACCATCTTCAATAATCCAAAGTCCAAACCACCAGCTCGCATTGAGAGATGGGCTCTTCGTCTGCAACCATACAACTTTACGGTGAAATACAAGCCGGGTGCAGGCAATCCCGCTGATTACATCAGTCGACATCCTGCCAACAGTTTCACCATCACCAAGCATCAGCAAGTTGCCGAGGAATATGTACACTCTGTAACCTGTGATGCAGTCCCTAAGGCTCTTACTCTTGATGAAATCCGTACTGCAACCCTAGAGGACCCAACTCTGCAAGCAACAGTGGATGCATTGACTAAGAAAAAGTTTCCACGCATCCCACCCTCAGGAGTTGACCAAGATGCATTCAAAGCACTTGAACGCATCCAGACAGAATTAAGTGTTACGCAACAACGCGACACTGTGCTGCGAGGTACTCGTATCGTTATTCCAGCTGTTCTCCAGCAACGTGCTCTGAAGCTTGCACATCAAGGACACCAAGGTCTTGTTAGGACCAAACAGCTGCTACGAGAAAAGGTGTGGTTTCCTGGCATTGATCGTCAAGCAAAGGATATGCATGATGCCTGTGTTCCTTGCCAAGCTGCAGTGGATACTTCAAGACCAACACCTCTACAACCTTCACCACTACCTGCTGCACCATGGACGGAAGTATCGATGGACTTCTGCGGACTACTACCAACTGGAGAGTACTTGATGGTAGTCATTGATGATCACTCACGTTATCCAGAAGTAGAAATCATCAATTCCACATCTGCAAAGGCCGTCATCCCGAAACTCGACAAGATCTTTTCAAACTTTGGCATTCCTGAAGTTGTCAAGACAGACAATGGACCGCCATTCAATGGACAAGACTTCGTCAACTTTTCTGAGCATATTGGATTCAAACACCGCCGTGTGATGCCACTACATCCTCAAGCAAATGGAGAAGTTGAGAGATTCATGCAACCTCTCACGAAAGCGGTACGCTGTGCTCATGCCGAAGGACGATCCTGGAAACAAGCTATGTATGCTTTTCTCAGGAACTACCGTGCAACACCACATGGAACACTGGGCAAGTCGCCTGGCGAACTTTTATTTGGACGTCCTATGAGAATCGCACTACCCGTCATGCCAGCCGAGGTAACGGATAAACGTCTCGCTCAGAAGGATGCACTAGCCAAGGGCAAAATGAAAATTGCTCGTGATCAACGTGCAAAGGAACAGTTCATAAAGGTTGGTGACACTGTTCTCGTTAAAAAGAAAAAAGAGGGAAAGTTAGATATGCCGTATGATACAAAACCATATAAAGTGATTAGTGTAAAAGGAACTATGGTAACAGCTAGTAATAGAGATCATAGTATAACACGTAATATGGCTTATTTCAAAGTGATTCCAACTAGTGTAGAAAATGATGAAGTGCAAAGTCGTGCAAAAGAAAAAGAAAAAAATAGTTATAACCCGACAAACAATTCATCAAGGGATATTCTTGTATTTAAGGACTCTCGTCCTAAACGTCATGTTAAACGCCCTACACGATTTGATGATTAATTGTGTTCCTATGTAATGAAAAGTATTTACTTATTATGCTAAACTAAATTTAATATTGTTTGAATAATGCAGATATCTCATTCAATATTTTGTAACTTTGTATTACAGTTTCTTTCATGTTTGTTTAACATTGCATATGTATTTTTAACATTGAAATCCTTTGTGGAAAAGATTAAGTTGTTTAAAGTCTTTGTGTGCTTAATTAATGTTAAATGTATGCAGTATCTCTTGATATGGTAATAACTTACTTTGTGTCAATAACTTTGCTTTGTGCTACAAGCATGGTAGACATCCTGTATTCATTCTTTTTAAAGAAAAGGAGGGATGTCATGTTCACAGAAAATGGTACCATCCGTTTTCTATGTGCGGCGGCTGAGACGCCAGGGAGAGCTGGGAGGTAAACAATAGAGCGTACAGGACGCCAGCCAAGCTTGGTAGCTACTAGTCATGTAATCATATTAAGTATTAAAGTCAGTAACCAAGTCATGACTTTACATCAACCCTACAACCAAGACTTCCTCAGTAACACACAAACACCACAGTTGGCAACCACTCAACTTTCCATGGCGAATTGTCATTGTACGACGAATGTCATTCTGGTGTTGGAATTTACCCCTATGCCCTTCTTTAAGTAGGATTGTCTCCTATTGCGACAACCAACGACGCCCATGAAGTCCTTATGTGGGTTTGGTTGTCCATAGAGTTAACAATGTATTTGTTTGCTGATATCGACATTGAATCAACGTCAATAATGTTTATTAATCGATGATTCGCCGTTTCTCGGGGATGTTTTCCCTACTGGAAGAGAGAGAATGTATTTGAAGCAAAGATAATGGGACGGAGAGAGAGAGAGAGAGAGAGAGAGAGGAGAGAGAGAGAAGCGGAGAGAGGAATATTGCCCTCCAGGAGCAAACTGGGGAAACTGGGGCAAGATAATGGAAGGAAGGGACATATGGAAAAGGAGGGAAAGAAAGCAACAGAGACCTGGGCACAACCGGTACCCATGTATGGTTAAAAGAGTAAGCCAGTCTGTCCAAGGCTGGAAGCCCGATGCTTGGGGCTAGTCTCACCCAACTTTGCATGGTGACTGGTGATTGTATGGGGGAGTGTCATAGGGTGGATGGGGTAGACCCTTGTGCCACTCTTGAAGTGGAATCTCTCATTGGGTGGTCGGGGCCGGCCCCTGTACCACCCCTGAAGGGTAATCGGCCTCCACGCCCACAGCACGAAGTCGCTGGATGTGAAATGTGCAAACCAAAGTCCGTAGAATTTAGCATCCATCTAAATATTAAACATGTCAGGTGACTGCTCAGGAGAACATCTGAACATTGTGCTCAGCGTCCCGGCCACAACCTTTTGACTACAGTGATGTAATGTGCAGTGAAAATGGTTACAGTGATGGGGGGGGGGAGACGGGGCTGTGTGAGGGAATGATGGGGAGGGTGTAAGTGTAGAGGGGAGGAATAGGGGGTGGATATGGAGGAGGTGTGTAGGGAGAGACCTGGGCACCGCCGGACACCCCACTGTTTTAAAAAAGATTGTTCTTACATTAATCGCTGAGATTAAGACCCGGGGAGCAGGCCGGAGGTTAATATGGAGGTGTTCTCACCCGGTAACCCCATGATGTGTTGTGGGGCAGGTGTACTGCGCCCGCCACAGTCCTCTGTTGTGGGGCAGGTGTACTGCGCCCGCCACAGTCCTCTGTTGTGGGGCAGGTGTACTGCGCCCGCCACAGTCCTCTGTTGTGGGGCAGGTGTACTGCGCCCGCCACAGTCCTCTGTTGTGGGGCAGGTGTACTGCGCCCGCCACAGTCCTCTGTTGTGGGGCAGGTGTACTGCGCCCGCCACAGTCCTCTGTTGTGGGGCAGGTGTACTGCGCCCGCCACAGTCCTCTGTTGTGGGGCAGGTGTACTGCGCCCGCCACAGTCCTCTGTTGTGGGGCAGGTGTACTGCGCCCGCCACAGTCCTCTGGTGTGGGGCAGGTGTACTGCGCCCGCCACAGTCCTCTGTTGTGGGGCAGGTGTACTGCGCCCGCCACAGTCCTCTGGTGTGGGGCAGGTGTACTGCGCCCGCCACAGTCCTCTGTTGTGGGGCAGGTGTACTGCGCCCGCCACAGTCCTCTGTTGTGGGGCAGGTGTACTGCGCCCGCCACAGTCCTCTGTTGTGGGGCAGGTGTACTGCGCCCGCCACGGTCCTCTGTTGTGGGACAGGTGTACTGCGCCCGCCACAGTCCTCTGTTGTGGGGCAGGTGTACTGCGCCCGCCACAGTCCTCTGTTGTGGGACAGGTGTACTGCGCCCGCCACAGTCCTCTGTTGTGGGGCAGGTGTACTGCGCCCGCCACAGTCCTCTGTTGTGGGGCAGGTGTACTGCGCCCGCCACAGTCCTCTGGTGTGGGGCAGGTGTACTGCGCCCGCCACAGTCCTCTGTTGTGGGGCAGGTGTACTGCGCCCGCCACAGTCCTCTGGTGTGGGGCAGGTGTACTGCGCCCGCCACAGTCCTCTGTTGTGGGGCAGGTGTACTGCGCCCGCCACAGTCCTCTGTTGTGGGGCAGGTGTACTGCGCCCGCCACAGTCCTCTGTTGTGGGGCAGGTGTACTGCGCCCGCCACGGTCCTCTGTTGTGGGACAGGTGTACTGCGCCCGCCACAGTCCTCTGTTGTGGGGCAGGTGTACTGCGCCCGCCACAGTCCTCTGTTGTGGGACAGGTGTACTGCGCCCGCCACAGTCCTCTGTTGTGGGGCAGGTGTACTGCGCCCGCCACAGTCCTCTGTTGTGGGGCAGGTGTACTGCGCCCGCCACAGTCCTCTGGTGTGGGGCAGGTGTACTGCGCCCGCCACAGTCCTCTGTTGTGGGGCAGGTGTACTGCGCCCGCCACAGTCCTCTGGTGTGGGGCAGGTGTACTGCGCCCGCCACAGTCCTCTGTTGTGGGGCAGGTGTACTGCGCCCGCCACAGTCCTCTGTTGTGGGGCAGGTGTACTGCGCCCGCCACAGTCCTCTGTTGTGGGGCAGGTGTACTGCGCCCGCCACGGTCCTCTGTTGTGGGGCAGGTGTACTGCGCCCGCCACAGTCCTCTGTTGTGGGGCAGGTGTACTGCGCCCGCCACAGTCCTCTGTTGTGGGGCAGGTGTACTGCGCCCACCACAGTCCTCTGTTGTGGGGCAGGTGTACTGCGCCCGCCACAGTCCTCTGTTGTGGGGCAGGTGTACTGCGCCCGCCACGGTCCTCTGTTGTGGGGCAGGTGTACTGCGCCCGCCACGGTCCTCTGTTGTGGGGCAGGTGTACTGCGCCCACCACAGTCCTCTGTTGTGGGGCAGGTGTACTGCGCCCGCCACGGTCCTCTGTTGTGGGGCAGGTGTACTGCGCCCGCCACAGTCCTCTGTTGTGGGGCAGGTGTACTGCGCCCGCCACAGTCCTCTGTTGTGGGGCAGGTGTACTGCGCCCGCCACAGTCCTCTGTTGTGGGGCAGGTGTACTGCGCCCGCCACGGTCCTCTGTTGTGGGGCAGGTGTACTGCGCCCACCACAGTCCTCTGTTGTGGGGCAGGTGTACTGCGCCCGCCACGGTCCTCTGTTGTGGGGCAGGTGTACTGCGCCCGCCACAGTCCTCTGTTGTGGGGCAGGTGTACTGCGCCCGCCACAGTCCTCTGTTGTGGGGCAGGTGTACTGCGCCCGCCACGGTCCTCTGTTGTGGGGCAGGTGTACTGCGCCCACCACAGTCCTCTTTTGTGGGGCAGGTGTACTGCCCCCGCCACAGTCCTCTGTTGTGGGGCAGGTGTACTGCGCCCACCACAGTCCTCTTGTGGGGCAGGTGTACTGCCCCCGCCACAGTCCTCTGTTGTGGGGCAGGTGTACTGCCCCCGCCACAGTCCTCTGTTGTGGGGCAGGTGTACTGCCCCCGCCACAGTCCTCTGTTGTGGGGCAGGTGTACTGCGCCCACCACAGTCCTCTGTTGTGGGGCAGGTGTACTGCCCCCGCCACAGTCCTCTGTTGTGGGGCAGGTGTACTGCCCCCGCCACAGTCCTCTGTTGTGGGGCAGGTGTACTGCCCCCGCCACAGTCCTCTGTTGTGGGGCAGGTGTACTGCGCCCGCCACGGTCCTCTGTTGTGGGGCAGGTGTACTGCGCCCACCACAGTCCTCTTGTGGGGCAGGTGTACTGCCCCCGCCACAGTCCTCTGTTGTGGGGCAGGTGTACTGCCCCCGCCACAGTCCTCTGTTGTGGGGCAGGTGTACTGCCCCCGCCACAGTCCTCTGTTGTGGGGCAGGTGTACTGCGCCCACCACAGTCCTCTGTTGTGGGGCAGGTGTACTGCCCCCGCCACAGTCCTCTGTTGTGGGGCAGGTGTACTGCCCCCGCCACAGTCCTCTGTTGTGGGGCAGGTGTACTGCCCCCGCCACAGTCCTCTGTTGTGGGGCAGGTGTACTGCGCCCGCCACAGTCCTCTGTTGTGGGGCAGGTGTACTGCGCCCGCCACAGTCCTCTGTTGTGGGGCAGGTGTACTACGCCCGCCACAGTCCTCTGTTGTGGGGCAGGTGTACTGCGCCCGCCACAGTCCTCTGTTGTGGGGCAGGTGTACTACGCCCGCCACAGTCCTCTGTTGTGTGGCAGGTGTACTGCGCCCGCCACAGTCCTCTGTTATGGGGCAGGTGTACTACGCCCGCCACAGTCCTCTGTTGTGGGGCAGGTGTACTGCGCCCGCCACAGTCCTCTGTTATGGGGCAGGTGTACTACGCCCGCCACAGTCCTCTGTTGTGGGGCAGGTGTACTGCGCCCGCCACAGTCCTCTGTTATGGGGCAGGTGTACTACGCCCGCCACAGTCCTCTGTTGTGGGGCAGGTGTACTGCGCCCGCCACAGTCCTCTGTTATGGGGCAGGTGTACTACGCCCGCCACAGTCCTCTGTTGTGGGGCAGGTGTACTGCGCCCGCCACATCCTCTGTTGTGGGGCAGGTGTACTGCGCCCGCCACAGTCCTCTGTTATGGGGCAGGTGTACTACGCCCGCCACAGTCCTCTGTTGTGGGGCAGGTGTACTGCGCCCGCCACATCCTCTGTTGTTATAACTGAGCTGTGTCTAGTGAGCGGCGGGACGCTGGGATGCCGTTATTCACACACACACACACATTATTAAATTATGAGGGAAATTATGAGGAGATGAGAAGCTTCCTAAGGGAAATACCTTGGGACACAGACCTCAGAGATAAGTCTGTACAAGATATGATGGACTATGTTACCCAAAAGTGTCAGGAGGCTGTAAACAGATACATCCCGGCCCAAAAGGAAAAATCCGAGAAGCAAAAGAAGAATCCATGGTATAATAGGGCATGTATGGAAGCGAAGAAACTGAACAAAAGGGCGTGGAGGAACTTCCGGAATAACAGAACACCAGAAAGCAGAGAGAGATACCAGAGAACCAGGAATGAGTATGTCAGGGTGAGAAGAGAAGCAGAGAAAAGTTATGAAAATGATATAGCAAACAAAGCCAACACCGAACCAAAGCTACTCCACAGTCATATCAGAAGGAAAACAACAGTGAAAGAACAGGTAGTGAAACTTAGAACAGGCGAGGACAGGTATACAGAGAATGACAAAGAAGTGTGTGATGAACTCAACAAGAGGTTCAAAGAGGTCTTCAAACAGAACAAGGTGAGGTCACTGTGCTAGGAGAAAGGGAAATAAACCAGGCGGCCTTGGAAGAGTTTGAAATTACGAGAGAGGTCAAGAGACACCTGCTGGACTAGGATGTTAGAAAGGCTGTTGGTCCAGACGGGATCTCGCCATGGGTACTGAAAGAGTGTGCAGAGGCACTTTGCTTGCCACTCTCCATAGTGTATAGTAGGTCACTGGCGATGGGAGACCTACCAGAAATATGGAAGACGGCGAATGTGGTCCCAATATACAAAAAGGGCGACAGGCAAGAGGCACTGAACTACAGGCCAGTGTCCTTAACTTGTATACCATGCAAGGTGATGGAGAAGATCGTGAGAAAAAACCTGGTAGCACATCTGGAGAGAAGGGACTTCGTGACAAATCGACAACATGGGTTCAGGGAGGGTAAATCTTGCCTGACTGGCTTAATAGAATTCTATGACCAGGTAACACAGATTGAGCAAGAAAGAGAGGGCTGGGCGGACTGCATTTTCTTGGATGGTCGGAAAGCCTTTGACACAGTACCGCATAAGAGGCTGGTACATAAGCTGGAGAGACAGGCAGGTGTAGCTGGTAAGGTGCTCCATTGGATAAGGGAGTACCTAAGCAATAGGAAGCAGAGAGTTACGGTGAGGGGTGAGACCTCTGATTGCCGTGAAGTCACCAGTGGAATCCCACAGGGCTCTGTACTCGGTCCTATCTTGTTTCTGATATATGTAAATGATCTCCCGGTGGGTATAGATTCATTTCTCTCAATGTTTGCGGACGATGCCAAAATTATGAGAAGGATTAATACAGAAGAGGACTGATTGAGGCTTCAAGAAGACTTAGACAAACTGCAGGAATGGTCGAACAAGTGGTTGTTAGAGTTTAACCCAACCAAATGTAATATAATGAGGATAGGTGCAGGGAGCAGGAGGCCAAATACAAGGTATTATCTGGGAGAGGAAATTCTTCAGGAGTCAGAGAAAGAAAAAGACTTGGGAGTTGATATCACGCTAGACATGTCTCCTGCAGCGCATATCAAGAGGATAACATCAGCGGCATATGCCAGGCTGGCCAACATGCGAACGGCATTCAGAAATTTGTGTAAAGAATCATTCAGAACTTTGTATACCAAATATGTCAGGCCAATCCTGGAGTATGCAGCCCCAGCATGGAGTCCGTATCTAGTCAAGGATAAGACTAAACTGGAAAAGGTTCAAAGATTTGCCACCAGACTAGTACCCGAGCTGAGAGTTATGAGCTACGAGGAGAGACTACGGGAATTAAACCTCACTTCGCTTGGAAGACAGAAGAGTTAGGGGGGACATGATCATCACATTCAAGATTCTCAAGGGAATTGATAGGGTAGATAAAGACAGGCTATTTAACACAAGGGGAACACGCACAAGGGGACACAGGTGGACATTGAGTGCCCAAATGAGCCACAGAGATATTAGAAAGAACTTTTTTAGTGTCAGAGTGGTTGACAAATGGATTGCATTAGGAAGTGATGTGGTGGAGGCTGACTCCATACACAGTTTATAGTGTAGATATGATAGAGCTCAATAGGCTCAGGAAACCTGTACATCTGTTGATTGACGGTTGAGAGGCGGGACCAAAGAGCCAGAGCTCAACCCCCGCAAGCACAACTAGGTGAGTACAAACTAAGTGAGTACACACACACACACACACAAACACACACACACACACACACACACACACACACACACACACACACACACACACAGGAGTGGAATCATACATGTCAATGTTTGCAGATGACGCAAAATAATGAGAAGAGTTTGTGACAGACGAGGATTGTAGGATCCTCCAAGAGGACTTAAACAGGCTACAGAGATGGTCAGAGAAATGGCTACTGGAGTTTAACACCAGTAAATGTAAAGTTATGGAAATGGGATCAGGTGACAGGAGACCAAGGGACAGTACACAATGAAGGGGAACAGCCTACCCTGTAACGATTCGAGAGAAGAGACCTGGGAGTGGATGTGACACCTAATCTAACTCCTGAGGCACATATAAATAGGATAACGACACGCAGCGTACTCTACACTGGCGAAAATTAGAACTTCATTCAGAAACCTAAATGAGGAAAGCTTTTAGGGCGCTTTACACTGCCTACGTGAGACCCGTCTTAGAGTATGCCGCGCCATCATGGAGCCCCCACCTGAAGAAACACATAAAGAAACTGGAGAAGGTTCAGAGGTTTGCGACGAGGCTTGTCCCAGAGCTACGAGGGATGGGATATGAAGAGCGGCTGAAGGAACTGAACCTTACGACACTAGAGAAAAGAAGGGAGAGAGGAGATATGATAGGGACATATAAAATACTCAGGGGAATTGACAAAGTGGAAATAGATCAAATGTTCACACGTAATAATAACAGAACGAGGGGACATGGGTGGAAACTGGAAACTCAGATGAGTCACAGAGATGTTAGGAAGTTTTCTTTTAGCGTGAGAGTAGTAGAAAAATGGAATGCACTTGGGGAACAGGTTGTGGAAGCAAATACTATTCATACTTTTAAAACTAGGTATGATAGGGAAATGGGACAGGAGTCATTGCTGTAAACAACCGATAGCTAGAAAGGCGGGATCCAAGAGTCAATGCTCGATCCTGCAAGCACATATAGGTGAGTACATATAGGTGAGTACACACACACACACACACACTCTCACACACACACACACACACACACACACTCCATCAGGGGAGAGTTCCCGCAGGGGACAGTGTGGGGGAGAGTTCCAGCAGGGGACAGTGTGGGGGGAGAGTTCCAGCAGGGGGACAGTGTAGGGGACAGTTCCAGCAGGGGACAGTGTGGGGACAGTTCCAGCAGGGGACAGTGTGGGGGACAGTTCCAGCAGGGGACAGTGTGGGGGACAGTTCCAGCTGGGGACAGTTCCAGCAGGGGACAGTGTGGTTGACAGTTCCAGCAGGTGGACAGTGTGGGGGACAGTTCCAGCAGGGGACAGTGTGGGGGACAGTTCCAGCAGGGGACAGTGTGGGGACAGTTCCAGCAGGGGACAGTGTGGGGGACAGTTCCAGCAGGGGACAGTGTGGGGGACAGTTCCAGCAGGGGACAGTGTGGGGACAGTTCCAGCAGGGGACAGTGTGGGGACAGTTCCAGCAGGGGACAGTGTGGGGGACAGTTCCAGCAGGGGACAGTGTGGGGGACAGTTCCAGCAGGGGACAGTGTGGGGGACAGTTCCAGCAGGGGACAGTGTGGGGGACAGTTCCAGCAGGGGACAGTTCCAGCAGGGGACAGTGTGGGGGACAGTTCCAGCAGGGGACAGTGTGGGGGACAGTTCCAGCAGGGGACAGTGTGGGGGACAGTTCCAGCAGGAGACAGTGTGGGGGACAGTTCCAGCAGGGGACAGTTCCAGCAGGGACAGTTCCAGCAGGGGACAGTGTAGGGACAGTTCCAACAGGGGACAGTGTGGGGGACAGTTCCAGCAGGGGACAGTGTGGGGGACAGTTCCAGCAGGGGACAGTGTGGGGGACAGTTCCAGCAGGGGACAGTGTGGGGACAGTTCCAGCAGGGGACAGTGTAGGGACAGTTCCAGCAGGGGACAGTGTGGGGGACAGTTCCAGCAGGGGACAGTGTGGGGACAGTTCCAGCAGGGGACAGTGTGGGGGACAGTTCCAGCAGGGGACAGTTCCAGCAGGGGACAGTGTGGGGACAGTTCCAGCAGGGGACAGTGTGGGGGACAGTTCCAGCAGGGGACAGTGTGGGGGACAGTTCCAGCAGGGGACAGTGTGGGGGACAGTTCCAGCAGGGGACAGTGTGGGGGACAGTTCCAGCAGGGGACAGTGTCGGGGACAGTTCCAGCAGGGGACAGTGTGGGGGACAGTTTCAGCAGGGGACAGTTCCAGCAGGGGACAGTTCCAGCAGGGGACAGTTCCAGCAGGGGACAGTGTGGGGACAGTTCCAGCAGGGGACAGTGTGGGGACAGTTCCAGCAGGGGACAGTGTGGGGGACAGTTCCAGCAGGGGACAGTGTAGGGGACAGTTCCAGCAGGGGACAGTGTGGGGGACAGTTCCAGCAGGGGACAGTGTGGGGGAGAGTTCCAGCAGGGGACAGTGTGGGGACAGTTCCAGCAGGGGACAGTGTGGGGGACAGTTCCAGCAGGGGACAGTGTGGTGGACAGTTCCAGCAGGGGACAGTGTGGGGACAGTTCCAGCAGGGGACAGTGTGGGGGACAGTTCCAGCAGGGGACAGTTCCAGCAGGGGACAGTGTGGAGGGACAGTTCCAGCAGGGGACAGTGTGGTGGACAGTTCCAGCAGGGACAGTTCCAGCAGGGGACAGTGTGGGGACAGTTCCAGCAGGGGACAGTGTGGGGGGACAGTTCCAGCAGGGGACAGTTCCAGCAGGGGACAGTGTGGGGGACAGTTCCAGCAGGGGACAGTGTGGGGGACAGTTCCAGCAGGGGACAGTGTGGTTGACAGTTCCAGCATGGGACAGTGTGGGGGACAGTTCCAGCAGGGGACAGTGTGGGGGACAGTTCCAGCAGGGGACAGTGTGGGGACAGTTCCAGCAGGGGACAGTGTGGGGGACAGTTCCAGCAGGGGACAGTTCCAGCAGGGGACAGTGTGGGGGACAGTTCCAGCAGGGGACAGTTCCAGCAGGGGACAGTGTAGGGACAGTTCCAGCAGGGGACAGTGTGGTTGACAGTTCCAGCAGGGGACAGTGTGGGGGACAGTTCCAGCAGGGGACAGTTCCAGCAGGGGACAGTGTGGGGGACAGTTCCAGCAGGGGACAGTGTGGGGGACAGTTCCAGCAGGGGACAGTGTGGTTGACAGTTCCAGCATGGGACAGTGTGGGGAAAGTTCCAGCAGGGGACAGTGTGGGGGACAGTTACAGCAGGGGACAGTTCCAGCAGGGGACAGTTCCAGCAGGGGACAGTGTGGGGGCCAGTTCCAGCAGGGGACAGTGTGGGGGACAGTTCCAGCAGGGGACAGTGTGGGGGACAGTTCCAGCAGGGGACAGTGTGGGGGACAGTTCCAGCAGGGGACAGTGTGGGGGACAGTTCCAGCAGGGGACAGTGTAGGGACAGTTCCAGCAGGGGACAGTGTGGGGGACAGTTCCAGCAGGGGACAGTTCCAGCAGGGGACAGTTCCAGCAGGGGACAGTGTAGGGACAGTTCCAGCAGGGGACAGTGTGGTTGACAGTTCCAGCATGGGACAGTGTGGGGACAGTTCCAACAGGGGACAGTGTGGGGGACAGTTCCAGCAGGGGACAGTGTAGGGACAGTTCCAGCAGGGGACAGTGTGGGGGACAGTTCCAGCAGGGGACAGTGTGGTTGACAGTTCCAGCAGGGGACAGTGTGGGGGACAGTTCCAGCAGGGGACAGTGTGGTTGACAGTTCCAGCAGGGGACAGTGTGGGGGACAGTTCCAGCAGGGGACAGTGTGGTTGACAGTTCCAGCAGGGGACAGTGTGGGGACAGTTCCAGCAGGGGACAGTGTGGTTGACAGTTCCAGCAGGGGACAGTGTGGGGACAGTTCCAGCAGGGGACAGTGTGGGGGACAGTTCCAGCAGGGGACAGTGTAGGGACAGTTCCAGCAGGGGACAGTGTGGGGGACAGTTCCAGCAGGGGACAGTGTGGGGACAGTTCCAGCAGGGGACAGTGTGGGGACAGTTCCAGCATGGGACAGTGTAGGGACAGTTCCAGCAGGGGACAGTGTGGGGACAGTTCCAGCATGGGACAGTGTAGGGACAGTTCCAGCAGGGGACAGTGTGGGGACAGTTCCAGCAGGGGACAGTGTGGGGGACAGTTCCAGCAGGGGACAGTGTGGGGGACAGTTCCAGCAGGGGACAGTGTGGGGGACAGTTCCAGCAGGGACAGTCCAGTGGGGGACAGTTCCAGCAGGGGACAGTTCCAGCAGGGGACAGTTCCAGCAGGGGACAGTTCCAGCAGGGGACAGTGTAGGGGACAGTTCCAGCAGGGGACAGTGTGGGGGACAGTTCCAGCAGGGGACAGTGTGGGGGACAGTTCCAGCAGGGACAGTGTGGGGGACAGTTCCAGCAGGGGGACAGTGTGGGGGACAGTTCCAGCAGGGGACAGTGTGGGGGACAGTTCCAGCAGGGGACAGTGTGGGGGACAGTTCCAGCAGGGGACAGTGTGGAGGACAGTTCCAGCAGGGGACAGTGTGGGGGACAGTTCCAGCAGGGGACAGTGTGGGGGACAGTTCCAGCAGGGGACAGTGTGGGGACAGTTCCAGCAGGGGACAGTGTGGGGGACAGTTCCAGCAGGGGACAGTGTGGGGACAGTTCCAGCAGGGGACAGTGTGGGGGACAGTTCCAGCAGGGGACAGTGTAGGGACAGTTCCAGCAGGGGACAGTGTGGGGGAGAGTTCCAGCAGGGGACAGTGTGGGGACAGTTCCAGCAGGGGACAGTGTGGGGGACAGTTCCAGCAGGGGACAGTGTGGTGGACAGTTCCAGCAGGGGACAGTTCCAGCAGGGGACAGTGTGGGGACAGTTCCAGCAGGGGAGAGTGTGGGGGACAGTTCCAGCAGGGGACAGTTCCAGCAGGGGACAGTGTGGGGGACAGTTCCAGCAGGGGACAGTGTGGGGGACAGTTCCAGCAGGGGACAGTGTGGGGGAGAGTTCCAGCAGGGGACAGTGTGGGGACAGTTCCAGCAGGGGACAGTGTGGGGGACAGTTCCAGCAGGGGACAGTGTGGTGGACAGTTCCAGCAGGGGACAGTTCCAGCAGGGGACAGTGTGGGGACAGTTCCAGCAGGGGACAGTGTGGGGGACAGTTTCAGCAGGGGACAGTTCCAGCAGGGGACAGTGTGGGGGACAGTTCCAGCAGGGGACAGTGTGGGGGACAGTTCCAGCAGGGGACAGTGTGGTTGACAGTTCCAGCATGGGACAGTGTGGGGGACAGTTCCAGCAGGGGACAGTGTGGGGGACAGTTCCAGCAGGGGACAGTGTGGGGGACAGTTCCAGCAGGGGACAGTTCCAGCAGGTGACAGTGTGGGGGACAGTTCCAGCAGGGGACAGTGTGGGGGACAGTTCCAGCATGGGACAGTTCCAGCAGGGGACAGTGTGGGGGACAGTTCCAGCAGGGGACAGTGTGGGGACAGTTCCAGCAGGGGACAGTGTGGTTGACAGTTCCAGCATGGGACAGTGTGGGGGACAGTTCCAGCAGGGGACAGTGTGGGGGACAGTTCCAGCAGGGGACAGTGTGGTTGACAGTTCCAGCAGGGGACAGTGTGGGGACAGTTCCAGCAGGGGACAGTGTGGGGGACAGTTCCAGCAGGGGACAGTTCCAGCAGGGGACAGTGTGGGGGACAGTTCCAGCAGGGGACAGTGTGGGGGACAGTTCCAGCAGGGGACAGTGTGGTTGACAGTTCCAGCATGGGACAGTGTGGGGACAGTTCCAGCAGGGGACAGTGTGGGGGACAGTTACAGCAGGGGACAGTTCCAGCAGGGGACAGTGTGGGGGACAGTTCCAGCAGGGGACAGTTCCAGCAGGGGACAGTGTGGGGGACAGTTCCAGCAGGGGACAGTGTGGGGGACAGTTCCAGCAGGGGACAGTGTGGGGGACAGTTCCAGCAGGGGACAGTGTGGGGGACAGTTCCAGCAGGGGACAGTGTGGGGGACAGTTCCAGCAGGGGACAGTGTAGGGACAGTTCCAGCAGGGGACAGTGTGGGGGACAGTTCCAGCAGGGGACAGTTCCAGCAGGGGACAGTTCCAGCAGGGGACAGTGTAGGGACAGTTCCAGCAGGGGACAGTGTAGGGACAGTTCCAGCAGGGGACAGTGTGGTTGACAGTTCCAGCATGGGACAGTGTGGGGGACAGTTCCAGCAGGGGACAGTGTAGGGACAGTTCCAGCAGGGGACAGTGTGGGGGACAGTTCCAGCAGGGGACAGTGTGGTTGACAGTTCCAGCAGGGGACAGTGTGGGGGACAGTTCCAGCAGGGGACAGTGTGGTTGACAGTTCCAGCAGGGGACAGTGTGGGGGACAGTTCCAGCAGGGGACAGTGTGGTTGACAGTTCCAGCAGGGGACAGTGTGGGGGACAGTTCCAGCAGGGCACAGTGTGGTTGACAGTTCCAGCAGGAGACAGTGTGGGGACAGTTCCAGCATTGGACAGTGTGGGGGACAGTTCCAGCAGGGGACAGTGTGGGGGACAGTTCCAGCAGGGGACAGTGTAGGGACAGTTGCAGCAGGGGACAGTGTGGGGGACAGTTCCAGCAGGGGACAGTGTGGGGACAGTTCCAGCAGGGGACAGTGTGGGGACAGTTCCAGCATGGGACAGTGTAGGGACAGTTCCAGCAGGGGACAGTGTGGGGACAGTTCCAGCATGGGACAGTGTAGGGACAGTTCCAGCAGGGGACAGTGTGGGGACAGTTCCAGCAGGGGACAGTGTGGGGGACAGTTCCAGCAGGGGACAGTGTGGGGGACAGTTCCAGCAGGGGACAGTGTGGGGGACAGTTCCAGCAGGGGACAGTTCCAGCAGGGGACAGTTCCAGCAGGGGACAGTTCCAGCAGGGGACAGTTCCAGCAGGGGACAGTGTAGGGACAGTTCCAGCAGGGGACAGTGTGGGGGACAGTTCCAGCAGGGGACAGTGTGGGGGACAGTTCCAGCAGGGGACAGTGTGGGGGACAGTTCCAGCAGGGGACAGTTCCAGCAGGGGACAGTTCCAGCAGGGGACAGTGTGGGGACAGTTCCAGCAGGGGACAGTGTGGGGGACAGTTCCAGCAGGGGACAGTGTGGGGGACAGTTCCAGCAGGGGACAGTGTGGGGGACAGTTCCAGCAGGGGACAGTGTGGGGGACAGTTCCAGCAGGGGACAGTTCCAGCAGGGGACAGTGTGTGGGACAGTTCCAGCAGGGGACAGTGTGGAGGACAGTTCCAGCAGGGGACAGTGTGTGGGACAGTTCCAGCAGGGGACAGTGTGGGGACAGTTCCAGCAGGGGACAGTGTGGGGGACAGTTCCAGCAGGGGACAGTGTGGTTGACAGTTCCAGCAGGGGACAGTGTGGAGGACAGTTCCAGCAGGGGACAGTGTGTGGGACAGTTCCAGCAGGGGACAGTGTGGGGGACAGTTCCAGCAGGGGACAGTTCCAGCAGGGGACAGTTCCAGCAGGGGACAGTGTGGGGGACAGTTCCAGCAGGGGACAGTGTGTGGGGGACAGTTCCAGCATGGGACAGTTCCAGCAGTGGGGGGACAGTTCCAGCAGGGGACAGTGTGGGGGACAGTTCCAGCAGGGGACAGTGTGGTGGACAGTTCCAGCAGGGGACAGTGTGGGGGACAGTTCCAGCAGGGGACAGTGTGGGGGACAGTTCCAGCAGGGGACAGTGTGGGGGACAGTTCCAGCAGGGGACAGTGTGGGGACAGTTCCAGCAGGGGACAGTGTGGGGGACAGTTCCAGCAGGGGACAGTGTGGGGGACAGTTCCAGCAGGGGACAGTGTAGGGACAGTTCCAGCAGGGGACAGTTCCAGCAGGGGACAGTGTGGGGGACAGTTCCAGCAGGGGACAGTGTAGGGACAGTTCCAGCAGGGGACAGTTCCAGCAGGGGACAGTGTGGGGGACAGTTCCAGCAGGGGACAGTGTGGGGGACAGTTCCAGCAGGGGACAGTGTGGGGGACAGTTCCAGCAGGGGACAGTGTGGGGGACAGTTCCAGCAGGGGACAGTGTAGGGACAGTTCCAGCAGGGGACAGTGTGGGGACAGTTCCAGCAGGGGACAGTGTGGGGGACAGTTCCAGCAGGGGACAGTGTGGGGGACAGTTCCAGCAGGGGACAGTGTGTGGGGGACAGTTCCAGCATGGGACAGTTCCAGCAGGGGACAGTGTGGGGGACAGTTCCAGCAGGGGACAGTGTGGTGGACAGTTCCAGCAGGGGACAGTTCCAGCAGGGGACAGTGTGGGGGACAGTTCCAGCAGGGGACAGTGTGGGGGACAGTTCCAGCATGGGACAGTGTGGGGGACAGTTCCAGCAGGGGACAGTGTGGGGACAGTTCCAGCAGGGGACAGTGTGGTGGACAGTTCCAGCAGGGGACAGTTCCAGCAGGGGACAGTGTGGGGGACAGTTCCAGCAGGGGACAGTGTAGGGACAGTTCCAGCAGGGGACAGTGTGGGGACAGTTCCAG
>NC_091152.1:46965481-46982981 GCF_040958095.1 Procambarus clarkii | reverse complement strand
AGCAGGAGCCCGGGGCTGCCAGCAGGAGCCCGGGGCTGCCAGCAGGAGCCCGGGGCTGCCAGCAGGAGCCCGAGGCTGCCAGCAGGAGCCCGAGGCAGCCAGCAGGAGCCCGAGGCTGCCAGCAGGAGCCCGAGGCTGCCAGCAGGAGCCCGGGGCTGCCAGCAGGAGCCCGAGGCTGCCAGCAGGAGCCCGAGGCTGCCAGCAGGAGCCCGAGGCTGCCAGCAGGAGCCCGAGGCTGCCAGCAGGAGCCCGAGGCTGCCAGCAGGAGCCCGAGGCTGCCAGCAGGAGCCCGAGGCTGCCAGCAGGAGCCCGAGGCTGCCAGCAGGAGCCCGAGGCTGCCAGCAGGAGCCCGAGGCTGCCAGCAGGAGCCCGAGGCTGCCAGCAGGAGCCCGAGGCTGCCAGCAGGAGCCCGAGGCTGCCAGCAGGAGCCCGAGGCTGCCAGCAGGAGCCCGAGGCTGCCAGCAGGAGCCCGAGGCTGCCAGCAGGAGCCTGGGGCTGCCAGCAGGAGCCTGGGGCTGCCAGCAGGAGCCTGGGGCTGCCAGCAGGAGCCTGGGGCTGCCAGCAGGAGCCTGGTGCTGCCAGCAGGAGCCCGAGGCTGCCAGCAGGAGCCCGAGGCTGCCAGCAGGAGCCCGAGGCTGCCAGCAGGAGCCCGGGGCTGCCAGCAGGAGCCCGGGGCTGCCAGCAGGAGCCCGGGGCTGCCAGCAGGAGCCCGAGGCTGCCAGCAGGAGCCCGAGGCTGCCAGCAGGAGCCCGAGGCTGCCAGCAGGAGCCCGAGGCTGCCAGCAGGAGCCCGAGGCTGCCAGCAGGAGCCCGAGGCTGCCAGCAGGAGCCTGAGGCTGCCAGCAGGAGCCTGGGACTGCCAGCAGGAGCCTGAGACTGCCAGCAGGAGCCTGAGGCTGCCAGCAGGAGCCTGAGGCTGCCAGCAGGAGCCTGAGGCTGCCAGCAGGAGCCTGAGGCTGCCAGCAGGAGCCTGAGGCTGCCAGCAGGAGCCTGGGGCTGCCAGCAGGAGCCTGAGGCTGCCAGCAGGAGCCTGAGGCTGCCAGCAGGAGCCTGAGGCTGCCAGCAGGAGCCTGGGGCTGCCAGCAGGAGCCTGGGGCTGCCAGCAGGAGCCTGGGGCTGCCAGCAGGAGCCTGGGGCTGCCAGCAGGAGCCTGGGGCTGCCAGCAGGAGCCTGGGGCTGCCAGCAGGAGCCTGAGGCTGCCAGCAGGAGCCTGAGGCTGCCAGCAGGAGCCTGGGGCTGCCAGCAGGAGCCTGGGGCTGCCAGCAGGAGCCTGAGGCTGCCAGCAGGAGCCTGGGGCTGCCAGCAGGAGCCTGAGGACTGCCAGCAGGAGCCTGGGGCTGCCAGCAGGAGCCTGGGGCTGCCAGCAGGAGCCTGGGGCTGCCAGCAGGAGCCTGGGGCTGCCAGCAGGAGCCTGAGGCTGCCAGCAGGAGCCTGAGGCTGCCAGCAGGAGCCTGGGGCTGCCAGCAGGAGCCTGGGGCTGCCAGCAGGAGCCTGAGGCTGCCAGCAGGAGCCTGGGGCTGCCAGCAGGAGCCTGGGGCTGCCAGCAGGAGCCTGAGGCTGCCAGCAGGAGCCTGAGGCTGCCAGCAGGAGCCTGGGGCTGCCAGCAGGAGCCTGGGGCTGCCAGCAGGAGCCTGGGGCTGCCAGCAGGAGCCTGGGGCTGCCAGCAGGAGCCTGAGGCTGCCAGCAGGAGCCTGACCCCCGGGGGTCTCACACCGTGCTCCCCGGGGCACTATGGCTCCTGGCCAAGTGGTTCACCTACAAACGCCGCTCTTCAAGTGCACAATGAAATCCCATTAACGTGGTCTATCAATGAGAAAGTCAGTAGCAGCCATGAGAAGGATTCGAACCCGCTCACTTGGTACTCTTAGGCTAGCGCCCTAGACCACTATACCACGACACGGTGAAGGAAAAGCAGTGAAGGTGATTTCATTGTTCATTTAAGGAGAAGTGTTTGGAGGTGAAGTACTCTACCACAGCCAGAGGGCGCGGGGGGGGGGGGGGGGAGGGGGGGGGAGGCAATATATATAATGTGTGTACACTGGAGCAGCAGCTCCTGCCTTTAAACATATATATGGGTAAATATGACCACATTGCTGCCATTGTTAATGGTATAGCGAGCGATTGTTATGCTTCTAACTATTTTCTTAGTATTAGTATTAAGTAATCAAGTTACCAAATTCACGGTAAAGAAACTCTTAATTATTGAAGAATTTGTTGTCAGCAACGTTGTGTTCCTCTCTGGAGCGTCTTCAGGCAAAGGTTGAGTACATGAGATATATTTGTGTGTTAAATACTCGGGTGAAAGAGTGGCAGACGTGTGTGGTGAGGTGATTGGCAGTTACACGTGGGGTAAAGGGATAGGCCCAAGGAAGGAACTTTCAGAGGGAAAGCGCCGTTGTTGTTGTTGTTTCAGACTTTGCTACTCAGAACGAAGTGTCCATGTAGCACTGGCTATGGTGAGCCCGTAGATGAGTTTGGTTATACACGATAACCTTGTTTCTGTGATATTTGGGTCAAAGTTTAAAATGGAGGAGGCTGCTGTCGTTGGATTAATATTGAGTTTGATGCGCAGGGCTTCAGTAGCTTCACATTCCAGTAAGTAGTGCAATAGTGGCGCCTCTGCTTCTGTTCCACAGATATGACACTCTTTAACTATTGGGTTTATTACCTCCCAGCAGCACCTGTAACCATGTCTGAGTCTGTGTATGGCTACTGCAATGTTTCTGGATATCTTTTTGCCAGAGTTGAAAGAGTAGTACCCAGTGGCTTGTTCGTACCATATCGCAGTGGATCTTCCTTCCGCTACTTTGGCTCTGTGGCGACTTTTGATAGTTGGGAATATTTTCTTCTTGATTTGCTCCTCTATCTGTGAGAAACTTGGAGGTATTTGAACCTGTACAACAGGTAGAGCAGTGGCAGTTTTTGCTAGTGAGTCTGCCTTTTCATTACCATCTATGCCAATGTGACTTGTTATCCAATTTAGGGTGAGTGACAGCCCTCGATTATGGGCTTCTTTTCTTATATGTTGAATTTCTGTGAGGAGTTGTATATTATCTCTGTGCTGACTGGATAACAATGCCTGGAGCGAAGATTTAGAGTCTGTATGAATGATGACATCATGTAAATTATTCTCAATTGTATAGTTTATTGCCTCCTTCAGGGCATATAATTCTGTTTGCAATGTTAAGCACCCACTATTCATGCTCCAGTAAGCTTCATGGATGGTAGTGTAAACTGCTGCCCCACCAGAACCATTTTCTTGATCAACTGATCCGTCTGTGAAGATGTGAGTCGTTGTGGGTCTAGAGATAGTTTTCATTTGTTGCTCTATTACTTCCTTGAGCCTCTGCGGGTCACATGCTGATTTTTTAACTGGTAATCTTTCAATGATTATCTTTAGATTCGATTCTTCCCATGGAGGAGGCTGTCGAAAGTGTTGATATGGTCTATCTTCCCCTTTGTTTTTAATGGTCCATTTCAGGTCCATTTTCTCTAAAATCTTGACCACATTATCCATCCATGAGCTTGTTCTATACTGTAGGTTTTTCTGAAAGGATCTCTGTATGCAACCCGTTCTCGCACTTTCATACAGTCAATATTGTCTTATTAAATACGTGCATATGTGACATACTAAACATACTAGTTTACCTTGAAAAGCTTCATAGAAAACACCGACCGTACCTAACCTTCTTAGTATGTTAAGATAAGCATCTTATTGCTTCTTAATTACAATTATTAATTAACCTATACCTATAATAGGTTAAGTAATAATTAACCTATACCTGTAATAGGTTAAGTAATAATTGTAATTACGAAGCAATAAGATGCTTATCTTAACATACTAAGAAGGTTAGGTAAGGTCGGTGTTTTCTATGAAGCTTTTCAAGGTAAACTAGTATGTTTAGTATGTCACATATGCACGTATTTAATAAGTCAATATTGACTATACGAAAGTGCGAGAACGGGTTGCTGTATGCTGTCTTTGATTGACAGCCTGGCGGTTGTTCCAGTAAGTTTTCCTATTATGGTGGCTATCCTTTGTTTCATCCTGTTTTCTAATGCTGGTAAATTTGTTCCATTCTAAGGTTCTCTCTACGCGTCCATATAGGTGCTCCCAGCATTGTTCTCAGAGCATCATTTTGAGACGCTTCCAGTTTCTCCCGTTGGTTATCACTGAGGGATGTAAGAGCAGGAGCAGCGTAGTCGATGAGTGACCTAACTGCTTGGACGTAGTACATTTTGAGTACTGGTAGAGATGCACCCTCTCTAAGACTTGTCGGGGAGCGCAAAGATGAGTTTCTGGCTTTACAGCGTTGCCGAAGATATTCAATTTCTTGAGTGAATTTCAACTGGTTGTCTATTATGACTCCTAGGTATTGAAAAGAAGTAACCCACTCAATTTCTTGTCCTTGTATTGCCAGTCTGATGTCTTGAGTTCTCATTTTAACGGCCATAGCTTTTGTTTTATTGCTGTTTATTTTCACTGCTTTGCGTTCCGCTTCTTTGCTTATAATATCTAGGCATTTTTGTGCATGGTTCCTTGCATCTTTGCCATTGATGATGACCACAAAGTCGTCTGCATAGTTAAGAAGTTTGGCTTTTGGTAGCTTGAGCTTCATGAATTGTTCCATGAGACAGTTGAAGAGGAAGGGGCTCAGTATTCCTCCCTGCGGAGTTCCATTTTCCAGCCTCTTTGAGGTCGATGTTTTTCCTTGGAATTTGACTTTAGCTTCTCGGTTAAGCAGGCTTCCTTTGGCAAAAGTAAGAGCGTGTCCTTTGATTTCCTTATCCACAAGGCAGCACAGTGTAGCTGGAGCACTTGCTAACTCGAAGGCTTTTTCAAGGTCTAGAAAAATAAGGATTCCAGGTTTGTCATTGATTTTATCCAGGAGGGAGGTAAGGCATTCTGTGGTTCCAACACCTTTTCTGTAAGCTAACATATTTTGGTGTAGTGGATTGGCTTTCCATTCAATTCGATTAAGGGCCATTCTTTCTGCAGTTTTGGCCAGACAGCTTGTTAATGAGATGGGTCTTGGATTTCCTGGGTCTTTAGGTTTATGGAATGGGAATTATAATTGCACTGTTCCAAGAGAGTGGTGTAGTTCTTGTCACCCCATACTCTGTTGATGAGATTCAAGAAGGCTTCTTCACCCTTTTCTCCTAGCTTGGCCAGCATGTTGTAAGTGATTTTGTCCTCACCTGGAGCTGTGATTTTAGTTTTCTTTGTAGCTCTTCTGAATTATTTCAGATTGAAAGGTTGGTGTAGTTCGTCTGGGCAGGCTAAAGCATCGTCTGTTTTTTTTCCATTTTGCTGCTTGAAGTCTTTGTTGGTGAGTCAGAGTTGCTTGAGGAAGTTGAGTGGAACTGGCTCTTGAAGAAAAGAGATTTGCTAGCATTTCTGCTTCTTGCTCTGGATGAACATGGTGCGGCGGAGCAGGAAAGCGCCAAGCCACCACGACTATATAGCACTGGGAAGGGGTCAGGAAAAGGATTTGGGATGGGACGGTGGGAAAGGAATGGTGCCCAACCACTTAGATGGTCGGGGATTGAACGCCGACCTGCATTGAAGCGAGACCGTCGCTCTACCGTCCAGCCCAAGTGGTTGGACAGGGATAGGGCCAATTAAACACTGGATAAGGCTATACGGCGGGAGACTTCAGTAGACACGTCATTATCCGGTGCTGCTTGATGGGGTCAGTCCAACCACTTGGGCTGGACGGTAGAGCGACGGTCTCACTTCAATGCAGGTCGGCGTTCAATCCCCGACCGTCCAAGTGGTTGGACACAATTCCTTTCCCCCGTCCCATCCCAAATCCTTATCCTGACCCCTTCCCAGTGCTATATAGTCGTGGTGGCGTGGTTGTTGAAGATTCAACTACTTGCAACAAAAGTTCCAAGTAGCACCAGGCCTGGCAGCTGAGTGGACAGCGCTTCGGATTCGTAGTCCCGAGGTTCCAGGTTCGATCCCCGGTGAATGCGGAAACAAATGGGCAGAGTTTGTTTCACCCTGATGCTCCTGTTCACCTAGCCGTAAATAGGTACCTGGGAGTTAGACAACTGCTACGAGCTGCTTCCTGGGGATGTGTAACAAAAAGGAGGCCTGGTCGAGGACCGGGCCGCGGGGACTCTAAGCCCCGAAATCATCTCAAGGTAACCTCAAGAAGAAGATAGCACGGGCTATTGTGAGCCCGTAGTGGTGGTGGCCTGGCGCATTCTCCTGATAGTTGCCTTGCTATATGAGATCTGGGAGGGTGTTAACAAGGCACCAGTGTTGATACTCTGGTATAGTTAAGGTGGGTCTGTCTT
Organism: Procambarus clarkii; assembly: GCF_040958095.1. NCBI lineage: Eukaryota > Metazoa > Arthropoda > Malacostraca > Decapoda > Cambaridae > Procambarus > Procambarus clarkii. Next base: position 46,976,676 of record NC_091152.1, on the reverse strand, counting down.
CCTCTTATAAGTGGACCTCCCACGATATGCACTCTTCTCTCGCCTCAAAAATTGATAAATATGTAAATTCGTGTTACATACTTGTCCGAGACGCTGTGTGTGTTAGTGGCTTTGTTAGAAGGTGTGACATACTTGTCCGAGACGCTGTGTGTGTTAGTGGCTTTGTTAGAAGGTGTGACATACTTGTCCGAGACGCTGTGTGTGTTAGTGGCTTTGTTAGAAGGTGTGACATACTTGTCCGAGACGCTGTGTGTGTTAGTGGCTTTGTTAGAAGGTGTGACATACTTGTCCGAGACGCTGTGTGTGTTAGTGGCTTTGTTAGAAGGTGTGACATACTTGTCCGAGACGCTGTGTGTGTTAGTGGCTTTGTTAGAAGGTGTGACATACTTGTCCGAGACGCTGTGTGTGTTAGTGGCTTTGTTAGAAGGTGTGACATACTTGTCCGAGACGCTGTGTGTATTAGTGGCTTTGTTAGAAGGTCAAAATATCCCTCTAATGTTATCTCACCAACCCATTGTACCTTCTTGTTAATATAATATTATTATTATAACGCTGAAGCAAGAAATATTAATGTGGTCCCAGTTAAAGCTGCATAGAAGACGAGACGTCTTGAAAGAACATGGTATTATCAACTATTTTCTCCTTGTGCAGAACTAACCCAGTCATTAATGATAAAATGAACTGTTTTCTTCCTAACAATAAGAGCCACGTGATTCAGGGCAGAGAAATTAACATCTCTATTCTGGTTCAACGACCAACGGGAGCCGGTCGGCCGAGCGGGGAGCCGGTCGGCCGCGGGGACACTAAAGCCCCGAAATCATCTCAAGATAACCTCAAGATAACCATACAAAGCCAGGGGGGGGAGGGGAACAAACTGGTTTAAGCATTACTACCATATTAACACTCTGAATAAAACAGAAAAATAAGAAACTTTATCACAGATTTTCACCAGTTCACGTCAACACTCACAGTTTACAGAGCTAATATTATAGCTTAACAGACGAAGCCACTGAATTCATGGTTACCTTGCGATGATCTCGGGGCTTAGCATCCCCGCGGCCCGGTCCTCGACCAGGCCTCCACCCCCAGGAAGCAGCCCGTGACAGCTGACTAACACCCAGGTACCTATTTTACTGCTAGGTAACAGGGGCATAGGGTGAAAGAAACTCTGCCCATTGTTTCTCGCTGGCGCCTGGGATCGAACCCGGGACTACAGGATCACAAGTCCAGCGTGCTGTCCACTCGGCCGACCGGCTCCCTATATATACCCTACCAGAAACAATTGGGCAATATTGGCATACAAAAACGGATCCAGCAGAAACAACCCCGGGCTAACATTGAAGGCATTACCACATTGATTAATTAAAGTATATTCAGCCAAATATCGTTCAACTAAGCTGCTGCCACGGGCAGTGTTGTTGTATGTGCTGCAATGTTTGGTGTGATAACGAAGCTTAATTGGGATGACTTGTGCTCTAGACTGTTGAGCAGTCCTAATTACATAATTAAGACTGTTGAGCAGTCCTAATTACATAATTAAGACTGTTGAGCAGTCCTAATTACATAATTAAGACTGTTGAGCAGTCCTAATTACATAATTAAGACTGTTGAGCAGTCCTAATTACATAATTAAGACTGTTGAGCAGTCCTAATTACATAATTAAGCTGGGAAAGGTGTTTGAAGTTTTTTCTTTGCCCGTCCGATGAATATTCCATTGAATTGTAAATCCATTCTTCTGAAGATGCATTATTAAATACGAATCGAAGTACTTAAGGAAATTCCTGTCTCGTGGTCTGATACTGTCACATTGTTCATCACGTCTTAATGTTCGTGATTTACACACACACACACACACACACACACACACACACACACACACACACACACACACACGTACCTTGTCCCTTGTCAAGTCGTTACCGTACCTTGTCAAGCAAAAGACGAACCTGGAAAAAGTCCAAAGGTATGCCACTAGACTAGTCCCAGAACTAAGAGGCATGAGTTACGAGGAAAGGCTGCGGGAAATGCACCTTACGACACTGGAAGACAGAAGAGTAAGGGGAGACATGATCACAACCTACAAAATCCTCAGAGGAATCGACCGGGTAAACAAGGATAAACTATTAAACACTGGTGGGACGCGAACAAGGGGACACAGGTGGAAACTGAGTACCCATATGAGCCACAGAGACGTTAGAAGGAACTTTTTCAGTGTCAGGGTAGTTAACGGATGGAATGCATTAGGCAGTGATGTGGTGGAGACTGACTCCATACACAGTTTCAAGTGTAGATATGATAGAGCCCAGTAGGCTCAGGAATCTGTACACCAGTTGATTGACAGTTGAGAGGCGGGACCAAAGAGCCAGAGCTCAACCCCCGCAAGCACAACTAGGTGAGTACACACATGAGTACACATATTATTGGAAGCAGTCTGTCCTGAAAACATATGTTATTGAATATGAGAGAAAGGGTGAGATCAATGATTCTAGCACAAATCTACTCTATATTTCTTATGTTGTTCTTCACTTGAGAAGGAAGTTGAACAATCAACTCTCCCAAGTTCATGTTGTTTCGTGTTATAACGGTCTGGCGTTAATATATTGTATTTTTAATTATATTAATATTGTTAATTGAATTAGTTTGCTCAAGTGTGGCATCCAGAACTTCTGAGTTACAAACTCTACCAATTTATACAATAAAAACATATCCGCATTCAAAAGCAAAAGCTTACCTATCTTCAGAAATTACATTCTATAAGTATTGAGACATATTAATGTTAATTAAAGCCACATCACCACCTGCCTCCATTTGGTACAGTTCATCCTCTCTAAAGGATGAACTTTAATGATGAACATCCTCTGATGAACATCCTCTGATGAACATCCTCTGATGAACATCCTCTACCTCCAACCGTTTTCTACAGCCCCACCTCGTCCAAGCTCAGGGCGTTCGTCTAGACGCATTCATAATGTTCATGTTCATGGTGTTCTTCATTTGTTATGCACCCCATCCCGTGGGCGGTAGTGGATGCCAAACCCATCCCGTGGACGGTAGTGGATGCCATACCCATCCCGTGGACAGTAGTGGATGCCATACCCATCCCGTGAACGGTAGTGGGTCCCATACTCATCCCATGGACGGTAGTGGATGCCATACCCATCCCGTGGACGGTAGTGGATGCCATACCCATCCCGTGAACGGTAGTGGGTCCCATACTCATCCCGTGGACGGTAGTGGATGCCATACCCATCCCGTGGACGGTAGTGGGTCCCATACCCATCCCATGGACGGTAGTGGATGCCATACCCATCCCGTGGACGGTAGTGGATCCCATACCCATCCCGTGGACGGTAGTGGATCCCATACCCATCCCGTGGACGGTAGTGGACCCCATACCTATCCCGTGGACGGTAGTGGACCCCATACCTATCCCGTGGACGGTAGTGGATGCCATACCCATCCCGTGGACGGTAGTGGATGCCATACCCATCCCGTGGACGGTAGTGGGTCCCATACCCATCCCGTGGACGGTAGTGGGTCCCATACCCATCCCGTGGACGGTAGTGGACCCCATACCTATCCCGTGGACGGTGGTGGATGCCATACCCATCCCGTGGACGGTAGTGGATGCCATACCCATCCCGTGGACTGTAGTGGACCCCATACCTATCCCGTGGACGGTAGTGGATGCCATACCCATCCCGTGGACGGTAGTGGACCCCATACCTATCCCGTGGACGGTGGTGGATGCCATACCCATCCTGTGGACTGTAGTGGACCCCATACCCATCCCGTGGACGGTGGTGGATCCCATACTCATTCCGTGGATGGTAGTGGATGCCATACCCATCCCGTGGACGGTAGTGTACCCCATACCCATCCCGTGGACGGTATATGTAAGGTTAGCGGGGCACATAAAAGGTTCAGAAGGTAAATCTCATGAAAAAAAAATATCTTCTAGATTCTAAATTATTATGAATGTATATCATAATTTTGTGTATAGTCTGACTTAGTTCAGGACACGTGACTTTGAGTGCTAATTATTTGTATTTGCAGCACCTTGGTTAAACACTTCGAGGTTGGACTTAAGTGGAGATGAGTTTGAACATCACGAGTTATGACTTCGAGTCACGAGTCATAACTCGTGATCTTCGTGTGTGTCATAACCTTACGACTCAATGTTATGAGTAACATGTAAAGTATTTTATATTCATAAACAAGGAGTGTGGAGGCTGGGTCAACAAGCCTCTGACTATTGTGTATCAGGACCCACAATGTTTAAGGTGCACAACTCACCGTCTCTCAACTGATGCAGTCTTAGTCATATATAATCCACCACCAAATGACAGAAGACCTAGACAGGAATATGACAGAAACAACATGGCCACCATTAACATAATAGAAAGAGCAGCTTCTGTTGCTAGCAGGAATGGATCTGGACTACTAATTATGGGAGACTTCAACCATGGGAAGATAGATTGGAAGAACAGAGACCCGCATGGAGGACCAGAAACATGGAGGGCTAAGCTGCTGGACGTGGCAACAAGAAACTTTCTAAGCCAGCACATCAAAGAACCAACAAGAATGAGAGGAGAAGATGAACCAGCAATGCTTGATTTGATATTACCCTAAATGAGTGGGATATAAAGGAAGTTAAGATGGAAGCGCCCTTGGGAATGAGTGACCACAGTGTATTGAACTTTGAGTACCTGGTAGAGCTAGGACTTATCTTCCCAAAAAAAGAACTAGGAATCAAAAGGCTGGCATACCGAAAGGGAAATTATGAACAGGTCAAACAGGTCTGATGCAGGTCAAGCTTGGAGGGGGAGTGGTGCTTCAAGGCTTCATAATCAGCCAAGCGAGTCGAGGAAGCCCCAGAGTCATCCGAGCGAGCAAGAATTGGGGGATAAAGATTGGAGACTTTGATGGGTTGAGCCTGAGTGGGTGGGCGAGGCTTCACCGCGGCCGGTCGACCCTCCAGGCGGGAGGTATGGCCCGTATGGTGCAGCGGCTTGAGGGCCATATTGGCTTGGCCGGTAGCCTCCTGCCCTCCTTCCTTATCAGTTGTCATTGGGAAATATTCATGGCTCGGCCAGAAGTCGAGAACCCTGAACTGACTGCAGGTTATTTTAATTATTATTGAAGAAATTATTTCACATTTGAATTTATTCAGCAACGTTGGTTTCCTCGGAAGTAGCTGGATAAAGTAGTGAGTATTGTTGGGTTGAGCGAAGTACCAGCTGGGGCCCTTGTGCGTGTGTCGGCACCACATGATGCTTGTAGAGTTGTATTTGTGCCTTTATTATTGTTGTAGTTACACCCGTACTGTAGCGATACAATGTTGTAGTTTTAGATCCAGCTACTCGGAACAAGATTTCTAAGTAGCACGAGCTATGGTGAGTCTATAATGGACTATGTAGTACAAAGGAAGCAGTTTTTTTTTTCTACCACAGACGTGGCCACACAGAGAAGCAGTGAACAACTTATAAGTCAGCAATAGTTTTTAATTCTCAAGTTAATGAAGTAAATATGAAACTGAAATTGTTTTATTCGTTAGTCTTTGAGCAGTAAGAATTCAAAACATAATTAATAATATTACAAATAAAACTGGTATGTGAGGTGTTAATAAGTATACATTTAGAGATCACTGCAATTGATTTTCAAATGCTGTGGTAGTTACCATAGAGGCTCTGGATATGGTTCAAATGTTTAATATAAATTGACTGATTACTCAATTTCATTGTATGGCAGAAAAATTATGGTGACTGCAGGCCAGGTTCTGTAAAAATGTTAAGTCACTTTATCATTTTATTTCGTGGCACAACTGCCTGTATTCAGTTTATTGACATTAGAAGCACATAAAGATATTTGAGGATCTGCTCATATTATTTTAACCTAATTATGGTATGTCTGAACAACCTCGGTTTCTTAGCATTTTCGTCAGGGTAGACTTCACTACCTTGCCGACGCTGAGCTCCAGCTCTCACCAAACATCACCGGATTAAAACGACATCTCTAGCGAGGTCTTCCCGCCCACCGAGAGTATAGAGTATCACACAATTTCTTACCCAATGTTTGCCTGGCCTTTTACCCTTATTCCTACCTTCCCCTATTCGATACCCTGTATTTGTTTGCTCCCAATATTCCTTCGACCCTTCACCTCACCCCACACTCCTTCACCGCTTCCACATGTGCAACCCAAAATTGCACATTATGTATTCGTTCTTTACCTAATGGTGTTCCGGAGTGGAACGAAACGTTGTAGAAAATAAATCCATTAATAATTACTCGAGTTTTTTACTAAGAAAATAGAGGCATAAAAGCTTACACTGTTAAATCAACAACGCCAGCAATGCGTGTATATTTAGTATTAACCAAATGACTATGGAACGCCTGCTCCCAAAGTGTATATGCGGAAAAACCATGTGTGAAAAATAAAGAATGCTTAATGCGTTTTCGGCTTAATTCGCCTTCATCAGAGCAAAGTAGAATGAAGATGGAAACATTGTTGATCAGACCTTTATACCCGCCAGGGTAGATCACCTGACCACCAAGGAAAGGAAATGTAAGAAAGAGGGTAACTGCAGAAGGCCCATTGACCCATACGAGGCCCCGATATACAGAACTGGAAGATATATAAAAGTGCCATACAGTGTAACACCACTCTATTGTAACACCACTATAATGCACCACTATAATGGAACACTAAACTAATAATGTAAACACTACTTATCCTGAGTAACACTTCCCCATCGGTTGCACTTGATAACACTGTTATGAAACACGGTAATGTGAGCTGACATATGATGGTTACACCGGAACCAAAAGATACACTGCCAATAAGGAAATGCTAACACAAGGATTAAATACGCTGCCACCATCTGCCTTTGACCATTGAGACTATATCAAGCAACGAGGCAAGAAACATTGCTTGACTTGGAGAGTACTTTCTATGACTGTCATTAATTATGAAAATGGTTGTCAGCCACTATATCCAAAAGGCTAAAAGGATTCAACAATTGACACAGACGGGAAATTTAACATGAGTTTATTGAGACCAAAATTATGTCAATCACCACTTATAAGTCCTACTCTAACACTGGCAAAAAGTTAAGAAATTTGGACATGGAACAAAACCTCAGAGATCACACCCATTACCTTAAAACCTCTGTCTCTCCCTGGCTGAGATGTTCTTCACAGCCCTCTCTGGGCCCCGGTGTCCGGCACTCTGTCCATACTAAGTCCCTACAGGACCTCTATATACAACCCCCACAGGGGGAGGGGGAGATCTGCTGTTGCTACCTACACCAAGAATGTAAAAGCTCGGCCACACGTGTACAAACACTCAAGAAATATTTCAATAAGCTTGTTTGACATTCACCATACACTCTTCAAGAGAGGAGTTATTAATTACATGTGTGACTGACCTCTGACCTGGCCAAAAGGGGAAGATCCAGGGATGTTTACACATAAGAATCTGGAGTCTAATTCCCTTGCCTGAAATATTAAATACTTGAAACTATGCTGACTAAGACTAACTCAGGAATTTTTAATCAATATACAAGATAAACCGGAGGTCATCTGGGCTGACGTCATGGAGAAGGCTTCCCTGGGTGTGAACTCTAAGGGGGGGGAGGTCCTGGGTGTTACAGCTGTACCCCTTACCTTGGATTCAGGAAATTATAGGTCAGTTCGCGGCAGCCAAGTATTTCTCCACTCTGGATGCTAAGTCAGCATATTGGGCCATTCCGGTAGCAGTTAAGGACCGTGAGAAAACAGCATTCTCTGATGGGGTTCACAAAGTTTCAGTTTTAGCGCATGCCTTTTGGGCTCAAGACAGCCCCTTCCTCATTTCAGAGGGCTATTAACTACATCCTCAGCCCTGTGCTAGGTAGGCATTCATTAACATACCTGGATGACGTGGTTATCTACTCTAGGTCGTTTGAGGAGCACCTGCGGGTCTTGACTGAGACACTGTCATTGTTAGATAAGGCAGGGTTCAAATTGAATATCCAAAATGCACCCTGGCATCTCAGAAATTCAAATTTCTGGGGTTCCAGGTGAGCACAGATGGCATCCGCCCTGACCCAGACTCATGCCGCGCCATTGCTGAGATGCCCAGGCCTAGGTCAGCAAGGGATGTGCGCCGGTTTCTGGGAGCAGCCGGATACTTCCGCCGCCATATTGAGGGATTTGCTAGTATAACAGCGCCTTTAACTGACCTTGTAAAGAAGAATGCTAAATTTATGTGGACCTTGGAACACAATGAGGCTTATACTAAACTCAAAAGTCAATTAATTACCGCCCCAGTATTAGCTGTGCCTGACTTTGATAAGGAGTGGGAGGTGCATACGGACGCTAGTGGTATTGCCATAGGAGGGTGCTTAATGCAGCGTGATTCAGAGAACCATCCTCACCCTGTGGCGTATTTCAGCAGAAAAGTGAAGGGACCGGAGGTTAGATACTCAGCAACAGACAAGGAAGCGCTTGCTGTGGTTGAAAGTGTTCGTTATTTTGAGCCTTACCTATTCCAACGTCATTTTGCTATTTTCACAGATCACAGAGCTCTCACATATATATTTAAAAAGAAAACAAAGTGTCCCCGGATGTCCCGTTGGTCTCATGAGCTGTCAGCTCACTCGTTTCAGATCCTTTATAAGCCTGGCACATCTCACGTTGTGCCAGACACGTTGAGTAGGAACGTCGCGTCAGTTAACGTAAATGTCAACATTGAAACTATTGCCAGTGATAAAATGAGAGAATTTCAAATGGGAGAACAGCGATGGAAGGAAATAATTGAATATTTGGAGGGTGGTTAAGACCTATATGAGAGCTAAAACTTTATTCTATTTTCCTAGGATGTTATCTTATATCACGAAGTTTGTCAGATCGTGTCCGAATTGTCAAAGGAGAAAAGGTACCCCCTAAGGTACAGGCGCCACTACAAGAGTTCCCTGACATTTTTGAGCCTTTAGCTCGTAAGGACGCGCAGACTGTTGCAGACGCTTTCTTAAGTAAATTTGTCACTGTGTTTGGACCACCTAAAGTATTAGTATCTGACAGAGGTCAAGAGTTCGTTGGTAACACTTTTAAAGAAGTTTGTAAAATTTTAGAAACTACAACAGCCCTCACGACTGCTTACCATCCACAAGCAAACGGTATGACTGAAAGAACCAATCGTACAATTAAGGATATGCTAGCAATTCTTGCAGAGAAAGATGCTGCAACCTGGGACGAACAACTCCCCTATGTTCAACTAGCCTTGAACACTGCCATTCATCAGTCAATTAACACACAACCACTGCTGCTTTTCACGGGGCACTCATGTAACTTCCCATCAGGTCTGCTTAACAGACACGAGGTTGTGTACGGTGAGGATTATCCTTCAGAAATCCTCTCTAAAATGAGAAATGCTTGGAGGATTGCTGCTGAGGCTTCTAAGACTGCGAGGAGCCGGTATGCGCACTATTATGATAAGAAGGTTCAACCATTGACACTTTGAGAGGGAAGCCTTCTCCAAGAGGTCAGCCCAGATGACCTCCGGTTTATCTTGTATATTGATTAAAAATTCCTGGGTTAGTCTTAGTCAGCATAGTTTCAAGTATGTAATATTTCAGGCAAGCGAATTAGACTCCAGATTCTTATGTGTAAACATCCCTGGATCTTCCCCTTTTGGCCAGGTCAGAGGTCAGTCACACATGTAATTAATAACTCCTCTCTTGAAGAGTGTATGGTGAATGTCAAACAAGCTTATTGAAATATTTCTTGAGTGTTTGTACACGTGTGGCCGAGCTTTTACATTGGTGTAGGTAGCAACAGCAGATCTCCCCCTCCCCCTGTGGGGGTTGTATATAGAGGTCCTGTAGGGACTTAGTAAGGACAGAGTGCCGGACACCGGGGCCCAGAGAGGGCTGTGAAGAACATCTCAGCCAGGGAGAGACAGAGGTTTTAAGGTAATGGGTGTGATCTCTGAGGTTTTGTTGCATGTCCAAATTTCTTAACATTTTGCCAGTGTTAAAGTAGGATTTATAAGTGGTGATTGACATAATTTTGGTCTCAATAAACTCATGTTAAATTTCCCGTCTGTGTCAATTGTTGAATCCTCTTAGCCTTTTGGATATAGTGGCTGACAACCGTTTTCATAATTAATGACAGTTATAGAAAGTACTCTCCAAGTCAAGCAATGTTTCTTGCCTCGTTGCTTGATATAGTCTCAATGGTCAAAGGCAGATGGTGGCAGCGTATTTAATCCTTGTGTTAGCATTTCCTTATTGGCAGTGTATCTTTTGGTTCCGGTGTAACCATCATATGTCAGCTCACATTACCGTGTTTCATAACAGTGTTATCAAGTGCAACCGATGGGGAAGTGTTACTCAGGATAAGTAGTGTTTACATTATTAGTTTAGTGTTCCATTATAGTGGTGTTACAATAGAGTGGTGTTACAACAGCTTAAATGGATCCTATATTGTATTGACGTGCTATATTCAGGCTTATACGGGGATCTAACTTGTACATACCAGGGATCACATTTAGGCTGTTGTTACAATGTTTGATCAGAGCAGACTCGATCACATTTCGTTCAACGAAACCCTTACTTTTAACAATACATTTCGCCCCTCTGAAGTCGCTAGAATGATCACATTAACTGGAATGCAAATACAATGCACTGGAGTGCTCGGCTGTACGAATTGCATATGAATGTTGTTTTAAGCGCGAGGAAAGAGATTTGCCAGTCTGGCTGAAGTAAACACATGCACACTCATTACAAGGGCTAGAGTACACACAACCTGCTATAGACGCGGTGCGCCAAGGTGCATAGTGCACCTGGCTGGATCCGAATCCTTCTGGGGTGTGGAGTTTGCAGTTATATAGATTTTTTTTCCATGCTCTCTTTCACTGGTTTCTCTTTCCTTCTCTCATATAATTCTTTCCATTTGTTTGGCATCAAGTGAAAACGTTGATATGAAAGAGTCAAATTCCTTTGCTAAGGCGTTGATACGTGCTAGGATCAGTACGGGTCCTAAAAACACCAATTTTGGTGCTCAGTTTGTTACCTCTCTCTCTCTCTCTCTCTCTCTCTTCTCTCTCTCTCTCTCTCTCTCTCTCTCTCTCTCTCTCTCTTCTCTCTCTCTCTCTCTCTCTCTCTCTCTCTCTCTCTCTCTCTCTCTCTCTCTCTCTCTCTCTCTCTCTCTC
>NC_091152.1:46842981-46962981 GCF_040958095.1 Procambarus clarkii | reverse complement strand
CACAGCAAGCTTCCATCTTAGTACTTCTCTGCTAATGGGTTTTGTCACATCCAACTTTTGTACTTATTTTCAGTTGGAAAGAACCGGAAAGAGAGTTCAATAAGCTGTTGAAACAAAATTCGTTGTTGTCAATGTCATTTAAATTAGTGAGTCTTACGAGTGTGTCATCGTTTTGTAGCACGCCAGTACTGCCAGATCAGGTTCCAGCTTAAAAGTCTTCCTGGAAATTTGTAATTGGTGCGTTTTCATACTTTTATAATTCTGGGCGAGTCTCCCCTCTTTTGTGTGGCCTGACCGACCAGACACTTTCCTCCTGGTGTCCTTTCCTCCAACGTAAAGGAACACTTAGTTTTGGACCCTAGTTTTGGGCTCTGTCATTCTTGTACTGCTTCTCCGCCACTCTCCTAATTTCTACATGTGTTCATTCCTCGTTCTGTTGTATACTTTTTTTGTATTTCCTTCCGTTCTGTGCACTTTCTCCCATGTTATTTATGTTATTTTGCTTAACCTCTTCACCTGCAAGCGCTGCCCGCTACCTCTGCTTCCTTATTCCTCAGTGGAGGTGTGAGGCTTTCTCCTGCAGTGAGTTTGTTGTCTATGTACGTCATCTTGCATCCAGCTTCTGTATATATGTATATATATATATATATATATATATATATATATATATATATATATATATATATATATATATATATATATATATATATATATATATATATATATATATGTATAATATGCGGAAACTCCACAGAGAAATGTGAAAGGAAGTGAACATTTCGGCCTGTTAAAGCCTTTGTCAACACCAAACTGACTAGAGGAAAGAGAGAGAGGGTACAGGCCAAAACCTAGAACCTGACCAACCCATCTCAAGGGAAAGATTTAACCAGAAACAGGTATAGCTTAGCTTAGAATAGTCAAAAAGGATTAAGCGGTCAGAGAATAAGGATGAAAGATTATAGAAAAGCCTCATGAACACACAATATATGAATATAAAATTGTAATGAAACATTGTAACCCTCTCTATCAGAGTTTTTTCTTAAACTGTTGTGCAATATTATAACTTAAAAATGGATCAAGTTTGTACATACCAATACTAACATTAATTAAGTCTAATACATTGTATCTGCACATGAGTTTATGCGATCACACTAATAACTGGAATGGGGCGAAAAGCATTACCAATTGTGGTGGTTTCATGGAACGGAATTTGATTGAGTCTGCTCTAATCAGTGTCCAAATCTTCTTAATGTTAGTACTGGTATGTACAAACTTGATCCATTTTTTATACCTGTTAGTCTAACAGGTACAGTGTATCATAATTCATAAATTAATGTTTTATGGCATCAATATTTATACCTCAACATTATTCAACAACAAGAACAAAAATAAAGCCAAGACGCTAGATAATATAGTCACGAGGAATAACGACGTGTGGCCCCCTAGTTTCACGCCTCGTGTCTCTCCCGCTCTTAAGAAATACACCATCACGAGGGAAGACGCTCCAGTTTGTGGGCAGATCTGTTAGCGAGGGACAGGGAAGGACCCTTTCGTCCGATACACACGACCCTGAGATATTACCACCTCGTCTACTGCAGGGGTTAACACTGCCAGTGAGAACTCCAGGAGGAGATTTAACATAGTATACCCCCCCCTCCTCCTGCCCGAGCACCGCTACAGGCAACGTGAGAACCTCCAGGCGGAGATTTAGCATAGTATACCCCCCCCCCCTCCTCCTGCCCGGGCACCGCTACAGGCAACGTGAGAACCTCCAGGAGATTTAGCATAGTATACCCCTTCCTGCCCGGGCACCACTACAGGCAACGTGAGAACCTCCAGGCGGAGATTTAGCATAGTATACCCCCCCCCCTCCTCCTGCCCGGGCACCGCTACAGGCAACGTGAGAACCTCCAGGATGTGATGATGGCGCAAGAGAGGTTATACCACCTCCTCCTCCTGCCCGGGCACCGCTACAGGCAACGTGAGAACCTGCAGCAGATAGTGGCAAAAGCTAGGGGCATCTTGTCTCCTGCCGGAGAGAGATGAGATCAATGAGGGCAGGGCGTACAGCCTCTCCCTGCTAGGGGACTAAGCAACTCAGATTTGTCTTCGTCAGTCCCCGCTGCCACCTTCCCACGGACTGAGAGCACCTCAGACTATAATATATATGTTCCTCTATATTTTGGTGTAAATAATGTTGTTCTTCCTGTGTTTGTACATTTGTCTAAGTAAGATACCTGATAAATGGCGCCTGTGTTGACATCGGCAGCAAATTATACAAATATATCGTAATTCTTCCATAACGCGGCATCCCTGAGAGTAAGAATGATGCCAGACTCTTACTGCCACGAAGAACTTAACTCCCTGTAAAAGATATTATTATTTTTTACTTGACAGGAATCACGTAGCTGCCAAAGACATCATCGTCTTTTCAAATAGAAAAATCGAAGAATTCAGAATTTCCTTCGGCCTCTGCTGAAGATTGGAATAATACGTTAGCCATTTTTATAATGAAAGGAACATTAAAGTTAATTGTGTCTAAATCGAAAAGTTTGCTGTTTATATATAAAACCATCGGATTACCTTCCTGGTGTCATTTCACATCACTTATTGTTCCCAACCACTTGATGACCACTTGGAACATGTCTTGAGTCTTGCAAGAGGGCGAGGGTTAGGGGGGGGAGGGACAAGGCTTGTGTCCTACAATAGGGGGAGACGTACCTTGTGTCCCGCTGTAGGGGAGACACCCCTGGTGTCCCACACCAGGGGTGTGGGTCACCTGGGGTGTGAGACACCAGGGGTGTTAGACACCAAGGGTGTTAGACACCAGGAGTGTGAGACACCAGGAGTGTGAGACACCAGGGGTGTGAGACACCAGGGGTGTTAGACACCAGGAGTGTGAGACACCAGGGGTGTGAGACACCAGGGGTGTTAGACACCAGGAGTGTGAGACACCAGGGGTGTGAGACACCAAGGGTGTTAGACACCAGGAGTGTGAGACACCAGGGGTGTGGGACACCAGGAGTGTGGGACACCAGGGGTGTGGGACACCAGGAGTGTGGGACACCAGGGGTGTGGGACACCAGTGGTGTGGGACACCAGGGGTGTGGGACACCAGGGGTGTGAGACACCAGGAGTGTGAGACACCAGGAGTGAGGGACACCAGGGGTGTGGGACACCAGGGGTGTGGGACACCAGGGGTGTGGGACACCACGGGTGTGAGACACCAGGTGTGTGGGACACCAGGGGTGTGGGACACCAGGAGTGTGGGACACCAGGGGTGTGGGACACCAGGAGTGTGGGACACCAGGGGTGTGGGACACCAGGAGTGTGGGACACCAGGAGTGTGGGACACCAGGAGTGTGGGACACCAGGGGTGTGGGACACCAGGAGTGTGGGACACCAGGGGTGTGGGACACCAGTGGTGTGGGACACCAGGGGTGTGGGACACCACGGGTGTGAGACACCAGGTGTGTGGGACACCAGGGGTGTGGGACACCAGGAGTGTGGGACACCAGGGGTGTGGGACACCAGGAGTGTGGGACACCAGAGGTGTGGGACACCAGGGGTGTGGGACACCAGGAGTGTGAGACACCAGGAGTGTGGGACACCAGGAGTGTGAGACACCAGGGGTGTGGGACACCAGGAGTGTGGGACACCAGGGGTGTGGGACACCAGGGGTGTGGGACACCAGGGGTGTGAGACACCAGGAGTGTGAGACACCAGGAGTGTGGGACACCAGGGGTGTGGGACACCAGGAGTGTGGGACACCAGGAGTGTGGGACACCAGGGGTGTGGGACACCAGGGGTGTGGGACACTAGGGGTGTGGGACACCAGGAGTGTGAGACACCAGGAGTGTGGGACACCAGGAGTGTGAGACACCAGGGGTGTGGGACACCAGGAGTGTGGGACACCAGGGGTGTGGGACACCATGAGTGTGAGACACCAGGAGTGTCGGACACCAGGAGTGTGGGACACCAGGAGTGTGAGACACCAGGGGTGTGGGACACCAGGAGTGTGGGACACCAGGAGTGTGAGACACCAGGGGTGTGGGACACCAGGAGTGTGGGACACCAGGAGTGTGGGACACCAGGAGTGTGGGACACCAGGAGTGTGAGACACCAGGAGTGTGAGACACCAGGAGTGTGAGACACCAGGAGTGTGAGACACCAGGAGTGTGAGACACCAGGAGTGTGGGACACCAGGGGTGTGAGACACCAGGAGTGTGGGACACCAGGAGTGTGGGACACCAGGGGTGTGAGACACCAGGGGTGTGGGACACCAGGGGTGTGGGACACCAGGGGTGTGAGACACCAGGGGTGTGAGACACCAGGGGTCTGGGACACCAGGGGTGTGAGACACCAGGAGTGTGGGACACCAGGGGTGTGGGACACCAGGGGTGTGGGACACCAGGAGTGTGGGACACCAGGAGTGTGGGACACCAGGGGTGTGGGACACCAGGAGTGTGGGACACCAGGAGTGTGGGACACCAGGAGTGTGGGACACCAGGGGTGTGGGACACCAGGGGTGTGGGACACCAGGGGTGTGGGACACCAGGGGTGTGAGACACCAGGAGTGTGGGACACCAGGGGTGTGGGACACCAGGGGTGTGGGACACCAGGAGTGTGGGACACCAGGAGTGTGGGACACCAGGGGTGTGGGACACCAGGAGTGTGGGACACCAGGAGTGTGGGACACCAGGAGTGTGGGACACCAGGGGTGTGAGACACCAGGAGTGTGGGACACCAGGAGTGTGAGACACCAGGAGTGTGGGACACCAGGAGTGTGAGACACCAGGGGTGTGGGACACCAGGGGTGTGGGACACCAGGGGTGTGGGACACCAGGGGTGTGGGACACCAGGGGTGTGGGACACCAGGGGTGTGGGACACCAGGGGTGTGAGACACCAGGGGTGTTAGACACCAGGGGTGTGGGACACCAGGGGTGTGAGACACCAGGAGTGTGGGACACCAGGGGTGTGGGACACCAGGAGTGTGGGACACCAGGAGTGTGGGACACCAGGGGTGTGGGACACCAGGGGTGTGGGACACCAGGAGTGTGGGACACCAGGAGTGTGGGACACCAGGAGTGTGGGACACCAGGAGTGTGAGACACCAGGGGTGTGGGACACCAAGAGTGTGAGACACCAGGGGTGTGAGACACCAGGGGTGTGGGACACCAGGGGTGTGGGACACCAGGAGTGTGAGACACCAGGGGTGTGGGACACCAGGAGTGTGGGACACCAGGGGTGTGGGACACCAGGGGTGTGGGACACCAGGGGTGTGGGACACCAGGAGTATGGGACACCAGGAGTGTGGGACACCAGGGGTGTGGGACACCAGGGGTGTGGGACACCAGGGGTGTGGGACACCAGGGGTGTGGGACACCAGGGGTGTGAGACACCAGGGGTGTGGGACACCAGCAGTGTGAGACACCAGGAGTGTGGGACACCAGGGGTGTGAGACACCAGGAGTGTGGGACACCAGGAGTGTGGGACACCAGGGGTGTGGGACACCAGGGGTGTGGGACAACAGGGGTGTGGGACACCAGGAGTGTGGGACACCAGGGGTGTGGGACACCAGGAGTGTGGGACACCAGGGGTGTGGGACACCAGGAGTGTGGGACACCAGGAGTGTGGGACACCAGGGGTGTGGGACACCAGGAGTGTGGGACACCAGGAGTGTGAGACACCAGGAGTGTGGGACACCAGGAGTGTGGGACACCAGGGGTGTGGGACACCAGGAGTGTGGGACACCAGGAGTGTGGGACACCAGGGGTGTGGGACACCAGGAGTGTGGGACACCAGGGGTGTGGGACACCAGGGGTGTGGGACACCAGGAGTATGGGACACCAGGAGTGTGGGACACCAGGGGTGAGGGACACCAGGGGTGTGGGACACCAGGGGTGTGGGACACCAGGGGTGTGGGACACCAGGAGTGTGGGACACCAGGGGTGTGGGACACCAGGAGTGTGGGACACCAGGGGTGTGGGACACCAGGAGTGTGGGACACCAGGAGTGTGGGACACCAGGGGTGTGGGACACCAGGAGTGTGGGACACCAGGAGTGTGAGACACCAGGAGTGTGGGACACCAGGAGTGTGGGACACCAGGGGTGTGGGACACCAGGAGTGTGGGACACCAGGAGTGTGGGACACCAGGGGTGTGGGACACCAGGAGTGTGGGACACCAGGGGTGTGGGACACCAGGGGTGTGGGACACCAGGAGTATGGGACACCAGGAGTGTGGGACACCAGGGGTGAGGGACACCAGGGGTGTGGGACACCAGGGGTGTGGGACACCAGGGGTGTGGGACACCAGGAGTGTGGGACACCAGGGGTGTGGGACACCAGGAGTGTGGGACACCAGGGGTGTGGGACACCAGGGGTGTGGGACACCAGGAGTGTGGAACACCAGGGGTGTGGGACACCAGGGGTGTGGGACACCAGGAGTATGGGACACCAGGAGTGTGGGACACCAGGGGTGAGGGACACCAGGGGTGTTTGACACCAGGGGTGTGGGACACCGGGGTGTGGGACACCAGGGGTGTGGGACACCAGGGGTGTGGGACACCATGTAGTCCGCTGCAATACATCAAAGTATTATCGTGTCCGCGAGACAGAACAGCGGGAGATACATTTCTCCAGCACTTTTGAGCACCTCTGGTCTCAAGTGTCCTCAGCACACACACTATACCTCAGCACACACACACTATACCTCAGCACACACACTATACCTCAGCACACACACTATACCTCAGCACACACACACTATACCTCAGCACACACACTATACCTCAGCACACACACTATACCTCAGCACACACACTATACCTCAGCACACACACTATACCTCAGCACACACACTATACCTCAGCACACACACTATACCTCAGCACACACACAATACCTCCGCACACACACACTATACCTCCGCACACACACTATACCTCAGCACACACACACTATACCTCAGCACACACACACTATACCTCCGCACACACACACTATACCTCCGCACACACACTGTACCTCAACACACACACACTATACCTCAACACACACACACTATACCTCAACACACACACTATACCTCAACACACACACTATACCTCAGCACACACACTACACCTCAGCACACACACACTATACCTCAACACACACACACTATACCTCAACACACACACTATACCTCAACACACACACTATACCTCAGCACACACACTATACCTCAGCACACACACACTATTCCTCAGCACACACTACAACTCAGCACACACACTATACCTCAGCACACACACTATACCTCAGCACACACACACTATACCTCAGCACACACACACTATACCTCAGCACACACACACTATACCTCAGCACACACACTATACCTCAGCACACACACACTATACCTCAGCACATACACTATACCTCAGCACACACACTATACCTCAGCACACACTATACCTAAGCACACACACTATACCTCAGCACACACACACTATACCTCAGCACACACACACTATACCTAAGCACACACACACTATTCCTCAGCACACACTATACCTCAGCACACACACTATACCTCAGCACACACTATACCTAAGCACACACACACTATACCTCAGCACATACACTATACCTCAGCACACACACACTATACCTCAGCACACACACTATGCCTCAGCACACACACTATAAATCAGCACACACACACACTATACCTCAGCTCACACACTATACCTCAGCACACACACTATACCTCAGCACACACACACTATACCTCAGCACACACACACTATACCTCAGCACACACACTATACCTCAGCACACACACTATACCTCAGCACACACACACTATACCTCAGCACACACACACTATACCTCAGCACACACACTATACCTCAGCACACACACTATACCCCAGCACACACACTATACCTCAGCACACACACTATACCTCAGCACACACACTATACCTCAGCACACACACTATACCTCAGCACACACACTATACCTCAGCACACACACTATACCTTAGCACACACACTATACCTCAGCACACACAATATACCTCAGCACACACACACTATACCTCAGCACACACACTATACCCCAGCACACACACTATACCTCAGCACACACACTATACCCCAGCACACACACTATACCTCAGCACACACACACACTATACCTCAGCACACACACTATACCTCAGCACACACACTACCTCAGCACACACACTATACCTCAGCACACACACACTATACCTCAGCACACACACACTATGCCTCAGCACACACACACTATACCTCAGCACACACACTATACCTCAGCACACACACTATACCCCAGCACACACACTATACCTCAGCACACACACTATACCTCAGCACACACACTATACCTCAGCACACACACTATACCTCAGCACACACACTATACCTCAGCACACACACTATACCTCAGCACACACACTATACCTCAGCACACACAATATACCTCAGCACACACACACTATACCTCAGCACACACACTATACCCCAGCACACACACTATACCTCAGCACACACACTATACCCCAGCACACACACTATACCTCAGCACACACACACACTATACCTCAGCACACACACTATACCTCAGCACACACACTACCTCAGCACACACACTATACCTCAGCACACACACACTATACCTCAGCACACACACACTATACCTCAGCACACACACACTATACCTCAGCACACACACACTATACCTCAGCACACACACACACTATACCTCAGCACACACACTATACCTCAGCACACACACTACCTCAGCACACACACTATACCTCAGCACACACACACTATACCTCAGCACACACACACTATACCTCAGCACACACACACTATACCTCAGCACACACACTATACCTCAGCACACACACAATACTTCAGCACACACACTATACCTCAGCACACACTATTACTCAGTACACACACACTATACCTCAGCACACACACAATACCTCAGCACACACACTATACCTCAGCACACACACTATACCTCAGCACACACACTATACCTCAGCACACACACTATACCTCAGCACACACTATTACTCAGTACACACACACTATACCTCAGCACACACACAATACCTCAGCACACACTATACCTCAGCACACACTATACCTCAGCACACACTATACCTCAGCAAACACACTATTCCTCAGCACACACACTATTCCTCAGCACACACTATACCTCAGCACACACAATATTCCTCAGCACACACACACTATACCTCAGCACACACACACTATACCTCAGCACACACACACTATACCTCAGCACACACACACTATACCTCAGCACACACACACTATACCTCAGCACACACACTATACCTCAGCACACACTGTACCTCAGCACACACACACTATACCTCAGCACACACACTATACCTCAGCACACACACTATACCTCAGCACACACTATACCTCAGCACACACACTATACCTCAGCACACACAATATACCTCAGCACACACACACTATACCTCAGCACACACACTATACCCCAGCACACACACTATACCTCAGCACACACACTATACCCCAGCACACACACTATACCTCAGCACACACACACACTATACCTCAGCACACACACTATACCTCAGCACACACACTACCTCAGCACACGCACTATACCTCAGCACACTCACACTATACCTCAGCACACACACACTATACCTCAGCACACACACACTATACCTCAGCACACACACACTATACCTCAGCACACACACTATACCTCAGCACACACACTATACCCCAGCACACACACTATACCTCAGCACACACACTATACCTCAGCACACACACTATACCTCAGCACACACACACTATACCTCAGCACACACACTATACCCCAGCACACACACTATACCTCAGCACACACACACTATACCTCAGCACACACACTATACCCCAGCACACACACACACTATACCTCAGCACACACACTATACCTCAGCACACACACTACCTCAGCACACACACTATACCTCAGCACACACACACTATACCTCAGCACACACACACTATACCTCAGCACACACACACTATACCTCAGCACACACACACTATACCTCAGCACACACACACACTATACCTCAGCACACACACTATACCTCAGCACACACACTACCTCAGCACACACACTATACCTCAGCACACACACACTATACCTCAGCACACACACACTATATCTCAGCACACACACACTATACCTCAGCACACACACTATACCTCAGCACACACACAATACTTCAGCACACACACTATACCTCAGCACACACTATTACTCAGTACACACACACTATACCTCAGCACACACACAATACCTCAGCACACACACTATACCTCAGCACACACTATACCTCAGCACACACACTATACCTCAGCACACACACTATACCTCAGCACACACTATTACTCAGTACACACACACTATATCTCAGCACACACACAATACCTCAGCACACACTATACCTCAGCACACACTATACCTCAGCACACACACTATACCTCAGCACACACTATACCTCAGCACACACACTATACCTCAGCACACACACTATTCCTCAGCACACACTATACCTCAGCACACACAATATTCCTCAGCACACACACACTATACCTCAGCACACACACACTATACCTCAGCACACACACACTATACCTCAGCACACACACACTATACCTCAGCACACACACACTATACCTCAGCACACACACTATACCTCAGCACACACTGTACCTCAGCACACACACACTATACCTCAGCACACACACTATACCTCAGCACACACTGTACCTCAGCACACACACACTATACCTCAGCACACACACTATACCTCAGCACACACACTATACCTCAGCACACACTATACTTCACCACACACACTATACCTCAGCACACACACACTATACCTCAGCACACACACTATACCTCAGCACACACACTATACCTCAGCACACACACTATACCTCAGCACACACACTATACCTCAGCACACACACACTATACCTCAGCACACACACTATACCTCAGCACACACACTATACCTCAGCACACACACTATACCTCAGCACACACACTATACCTCCGCACACACACACTATACCTCCGCACACACACTATACCTCAGCACACACACACTATACCTCAGCACACACACACTATACCTCCGCACACACACACTATACCTCCGCACACACACTGTACCTCAACACACACACACTATACCTCAACACACACACACTATACCTCAACACACACACTATACCTCAACACACACACTATACCTCAGCACACACACTACACCTCAGCACACACACACTATACCTCAACACACACACACTATACCTCAACACACACACTATACCTCAACACACACACTATACCTCAGCACACACACTATACCTCAGCACACACACACTATTCCTCAGCACACACTACAACTCAGCACACACACTATACCTCAGCACACACACTATACCCCAGCACACACACTATACCTCAGCACATACACTATACCTCAGCACACACACTATACCTCAGCACACACTATACCTAAGCACACACACTATACCTCAGCACACACACACTATACCTCAGCACACACACACTATACCTAAGCACACACACACTATTCCTCAGCACACACTATACCTCAGCACACACACTATACCTCAGCACACACTATACCTAAGCACACACACACTATACCTCAGCACATACACTATACCTCAGCACACACACACTATACCTCAGCACACACACTATGCCTCAGCACACACACTATAAATCAGCACACACACACACTATACCTCAGCTCACACACTATACCTCAGCACACACACTATACCTCAGCACACACACACTATACCTCAGCACACACACACTATACCTCAGCACACACACTATACCTCAGCACACACACACTATACCTCAGCACACACACACTATACCTCCGCACACACACACTATACCTCAGCACACACACTATACCTCAGCACACACACACTATACCTCAGCACACACACTATACCTCAGCACACACACTATACCTCAGCACACACACTATACCTCAGCACACACACTATACCTCCGCACACACACACTATACCTCCGCACACACACTATACCTCAGCACACACACACTATACCTCAGCACACACACACTATACCTCCGCACACACACACTATACCTCCGCACACACACTGTACCTCAACACACACACACTATACCTCAACACACACACACTATACCTCAACACACACACTATACCTCAACACACACACTATACCTCAGCACACACACTACACCTCAGCACACACACACTATACCTCAACACACACACACTATACCTCAACACACACACTATACCTCAACACACACACTATACCTCAGCACACACACTATACCTCAGCACACACACACTATTCCTCAGCACACACTACAACTCAGCACACACACTATACCTCAGCACACACACTATACCCCAGCACACACACTATACCTCAGCACATACACTATACCTCAGCACACACACTATACCTCAGCACACACTATACCTAAGCACACACACTATACCTCAGCACACACACACTATACCTCAGCACACACACACTATACCTAAGCACACACACACTATTCCTCAGCACACACTATACCTCAGCACACACACTATACCTCAGCACACACTATACCTAAGCACACACACACTATACCTCAGCACATACACTATACCTCAGCACACACACACTATACCTCAGCACACACACTATGCCTCAGCACACACACTATAAATCAGCACACACACACACTATACCTCAGCTCACACACTATACCTCAGCACACACACTATACCTCAGCACACACACACTATACCTCAGCACACACACACTATACCTCAGCACACACACTATACCTCAGCACACACACTATACCTCAGCACACACACACTATACCTCAGCACACACACACTATACCTCAGCACACACACTATACCTCAGCACACACACTATACCCCAGCACACACACTATACCTCAGCACACGCACTATACCTCAGCACACACACTATACCTCAGCACACACACTATACCTCAGCACACACACTATACCTCAGCACACACACTATACCTTAGCACACACACTATACCTCAGCACACACAATATACCTCAGCACACACACACTATACCTCAGCACACACACTATACCCCAGCACACACACTATACCTCAGCACACACACTATACCCCAGCACACACACTATACCTCAGCACACACACACACTATACCTCAGCACACACACTATACCTCAGCACACACACTACCTCAGCACACACACTATACCTCAGCACACACACACTATACCTCAGCACACACACACTATACCTCAGCACACACACACTATACCTCAGCACACACACACTATACCTCAGCACACACACTATACCCCAGCACACACACTATACCTCAGCACACACACTATACCTCAGCACACACACTATACCTCAGCACACACACTATACCTCAGCACACACACTATACCTCAGCACACACACTATACCTCAGCACACACACTATACCTCAGCACACACAATATACCTCAGCACACACACACTATACCTCAGCACACACACTATACCCCAGCACACACACTATACCTCAGCACACACACTATACCCCAGCACACACACTATACCTCAGCACACACACACACTATACCTCAGCACACACACTATACCTCAGCACACACACTACCTCAGCACACACACTATACCTCAGCACACACACACTATACCTCAGCACACACACACTATACCTCAGCACACACACACTATACCTCAGCACACACACACTATACCTCAGCACACACACACACTATACCTCAGCACACACACTATACCTCAGCACACACACTACCTCAGCACACACACTATACCTCAGCACACACACACTATACCTCAGCACACACACACTATACCTCAGCACACACACACTATACCTCAGCACACACACTATACCTCAGCACACACACAATACTTCAGCACACACACTATACCTCAGCACACACTATTACTCAGTACACACACACTATACCTCAGCACACACACAATACCTCAGCACACACACTATACCTCAGCACACACACTATACCTCAGCACACACACTATACCTCAGCACACACACTATACCTCAGCACACACACTATACCTCAGCACACACACTATACCTCAGCACACACTATTACTCAGTACACACACACTATACCTCAGCACACACACAATACCTCAGCACACACTATACCTCAGCACACACTATACCTCAGCACACACACTATACCTCAGCAAACACACTATACCTCAGCACACACACTATTCCTCAGCACACACTATACCTCAGCACACACAATATTCCTCAGCACACACACACTATACCTCAGCACACACACACTATACCTCAGCACACACACACTATACCTCAGCACACACACACTATACCTCAGCACACACACACTATACCTCAGCACACACACTATACCTCAGCACACACTGTACCTCAGCACACACACACTATACCTCAGCACACACACTATACCTCAGCACACACACTATACCTCAGCACACACTATACCTCAGCACACACACTATACCTCAGCACACACAATATACCTCAGCACACACACACTATACCTCAGCACACACACTATACCCCAGCACACACACTATACCTCAGCACACACACTATACCCCAGCACACACACTATACCTCAGCACACACACACACTATACCTCAGCACACACACTATACCTCAGCACACACACTACCTCAGCACACGCACTATACCTCAGCACACTCACACTATACCTCAGCACACACACACTATACCTCAGCACACACACACTATACCTCAGCACACACACACTATACCTCAGCACACACACTATACCTCAGCACACACACTATACCCCAGCACACACACTATACCTCAGCACACACACTATACCTCAGCACACACACTATACCTCAGCACACACACTATACCTCAGCACACACACTATACCTCAGCACACACAATATACCTCAGCACACACACACTATACCTCAGCACACACACTATACCCCAGCACACACACTATACCTCAGCACACACACTATACCCCAGCACACACACTATACCTCAGCACACACACACACTATACCTCAGCACACACACTATACCTCAGCACACACACTACCTCAGCACACACACTATACCTCAGCACACACACACTATACCTCAGCACACACACACTATACCTCAGCACACACACACTATACCTCAGCACACACACACTATACCTCAGCACACACACACACTATACCTCAGCACACACACTATACCTCAGCACACACACTACCTCAGCACACACACTATACCTCAGCACACACACACTATACCTCAGCACACACACACTATACCTCAGCACACACACACTATACCTCAGCACACACACTATACCTCAGCACACACACAATACTTCAGCACACACACTATACCTCAGCACACACTATTACTCAGTACACACACACTATACCTCAGCACACACACAATACCTCAGCACACACACTATACCTCAGCACACACTATACCTCAGCACACACACTATACCTCAGCACACACACTATACCTCAGCACACACTATTACTCAGTACACACACACTATATCTCAGCACACACACAATACCTCAGCACACACTATACCTCAGCACACACTATACCTCAGCACACACACTATACCTCAGCACACACTATACCTCAGCACACACACTATACCTCAGCACACACACTATTATTCAGCACACACTATACCTCAGCACACACAATATTCCTCAGCACACACACACTATACCTCAGCACACACACACTATACCTCAGCACACACACACTATACCTCAGCACACACACACTATACCTCAGCACACACACACTATACCTCAGCACACACACTATACCTCAGCACACACTGTACCTCAGCACACACACACTATACCTCAGCACACACACTATACCTCAGCACACACACTATACCTCAGCACACACTATACCTCACCACACACACTATACCTCAGCACACACACACTATACCTCAGCACACACACTATACCTCAGCACACACACTATACCTCAGCACACACACTATACCTCAGCACACACACTATACCTCAGCACACACACACTATACCTCAGCACACACACTATACCTCAGCACACACACTATACCTCAGCACACACACTATACCTCAGCACACACACTATACCTCCGCACACACACACTATACCTCCGCACACACACTATACCTCAGCACACACACACTATACCTCAGCACACACACACTATACCTCCGCACACACACACTATACCTCCGCACACACACTGTACCTCAACACACACACACTATACCTCAACACACATACACTATACCTCAACACACACACTATACCTCAACACACACACTATACCTCAGCACACACACTACACCTCAGCACACACACACTATACCTCAACACACACACACTATACCTCAACACACACACTATACCTCAACACACACTATACCTCAGCACACACACTATACCTCAGCACACACACACTATTCCTCAGCACACACTACAACTCAGCACACACACTATACCTCAGCACACACACTATACCTCAGCACACACACACTATACCTCAGCACACACACACTATACCTCAGCACACACACACTATACCTCAGCACACACACTATACCTCAGCACACACACACTATACCTCAGCACATACACTATACCTCAGCACACACACTATACCTCAGCACACACTATACCTAAGCACACACACTATACCTCAGCACACACACACTATACCTCAGCACACACACACTATACCTAAGCACACACACACTATTCCTCAGCACACACTATACCTCAGCACAGACACTATACCTCAGCACACACTATACCTAAGCACACACACACACTATACCTCAGCACATACTCTATACCTCAGCACACACACACTATACCTCAGCACACACACTATGCCTCAGCACACACACTATAACTCAGCACACACACACACTATACCTCAGCTCACACACTATACCTCAGCACACACACTATACCTCAGCACACACACACTATACCTCAGCACACACACACTATACCTCAGCACACACACTATACCTCAGCACACACACTATACCTCAGCACACACACACTATACCTCAGCACACACACACTATACCTCAGCACACACACTATACCTCAGCACACACACTATACCCCAGCACACACACTATACCTCAGCACACACACTATACCTCAGCACACACACTATACCTCAGCACACACACTATACCTCAGCACACACACTATACCTCAGCTCACACACTATACCTCAGCACACACACTATACCTCAGCACACACAATATACCTCAGCACACACACACTATACCTCAGCACACACACTATACCCCAGCACACACACTATACCTCAGCACACACACTATACCCCAGCACACACACTATACCTCAGCACACACACACACTATACCTCAGCACACACACTATACCTCAGCACACACACTACCTCAGCACACACACTATACCTCAGCACACACACACTATACCTCAGCACACACACACTATACCTCAGCACACACACACTATACCTCAGCACACACACTATACCTCAGCACACACACTATACCCCAGCACACACACTATACCTCAGCACACACACTATACCTCAGCACACACACTATACCTCAGCACACACACTATACCTCAGCACACACACTATACCTCAGCACACACACTATACCTCAGCACACACACTATACCTCAGCACACACAATATACCTCAGCACACACACACTATACCTCAGCACACACACTATACCCCAGCACACACACTATACCTCAGCACACACACTATACCCCAGCACACACACTATACCTCAGCACACACACACACTATACCTCAGCACACACACTATACCTCAGCACACACACTACCTCAGCACACACACTATACCTCAGCACACACACACTATACCTCAGCACACACACACTATACCTCAGCACACACACACTATACCTCAGCACACACACACTATACCTCAGCACACACACACACTATACCTCAGCACACACACTATACCTCAGCACACACACTACCTCAGCACACACACTATACCTCAGCACACACACACTATACCTCAGCACACACACACTATACCTCAGCACACACACACTATACCTCAGCACACACACTATACCTCAGCACACACACAATACTTCAGCACACACACTATACCTCAGCACACACTATTACTCAGTACACACACACTATACCTCAGCACACACACAATACCTCAGCACACACACTATACCTCAGCACACACACTATACCTCAGCACACACACTATACCTCAGCACACACACTATACCTCAGCACACACTATTACTCAGTACACACACACTATACCTCAGCACACACACAATACCTCAGCACACACTATACCTCAGCACACACTATACCTCAGCACACACACTATACCTCAGCACACACTATACCTCAGCACACACACTATACCTCAGCACACACTATATTCCTCAGCACACACTATACCTCAGCACACACAATATTCCTCAGCACACACACACTATACCTCAGCACACACACACTATACCTCAGCACACACACACTATACCTCAGCACACACACACTATACATCAGCACACACACACTATACCTCAGCACACACACTATACCTCAGCACACACTATACCTCAGCACACACACACTATACCTCAGCACACACACTATACCTCAGCACACACACTATACCCCAGCACACACACTATACCTCAGCACACACACTATACCTCAGCACACACACTATACCTCAGCACACACACTATACCTCAGCACACACACTATACCTCAGCACACACACTATACCTCAGCACACACAATATACCTCAGCACACACACACTATACCTCAGCACACACACTATACCCCAGCACACACACTATACCTCAGCACACACACTATACCCCAGCACACACACTATACCTCAGCACACACACACACTATACATCAGCACACACACTATACCTCAGCACACACACTACCTCAGCACACACACTATACCTCAGCACACACACACTATACCTCAGCACACACACACTATACCTCAGCACACACACACTATACCTCAGCACACACACTATACCTCAGCACACACACTATACCCCAGCACACGCACTATACCTCAGCACACACACTATACCTCAGCACACACACTATACCTCAGCACACACACTATACCTCAGCACACACACTATACCTCAGCACACACACTATACCTCAGCACACACACTATACCTCAGCACACACAATATACCTCAGCACACACACACTATACCTCAGCACACACACTATACCCCAGCACACACACTATACCTCAGCACACACACTATACCCCAGCACACACACTATACCTCAGCACACACACACACTATACCTCAGCACACACACTATACCTCAGCACACACACTACCTCAGCACACACACTATACCTCAGCACACACACACTATACCTCAGCACACACACACTATACCTCAGCACACACACACTATACCTCAGCACACACACACTATACCTCAGCACACACACACACTATACCTCAGCACACACACTATACCTCAGCACACACACTACCTCAGCACACACACTATACCTCAGCACACACACACTATACCTCAGCACACACACACTATACCTCAGCACACACACACTATACCTCAGCACACACACTATACCTCAGCACACACACAATACTTCAGCACACACACTATACCTCAGCACACACTATTACTCAGTACACACACACTATACCTCAGCACACACACAATACCTCAGCACACACACTATACCTCAGCACACACTATACCTCAGCACACACACTATACCTCAGCACACACACTATACCTCAGCACACACTATTACTCAGTACACACACACTATACCTCAGCACACACACAATACCTCAGCACACACTATACCTCAGCACACACTATACCTCAGCACACACACTATACCTCAGCACACACTATACCTCAGCACACACACTATACCTCAGCACACACTATATTCCTCAGCACACACTATACCTCAGCACACACAATATTCCTCAGCACACACACACTATACCTCAGCACACACACACTATACCTCAGCACACACACACTATACCTCAGCACACACACACTATACCTCAGCACACACACACTATACCTCAGCACACACACTATACCTCAGCACACACTGTACCTCAGCACACACACACTATACCTCAGCACACACACTATACCTCAGCACACACACTATACCTCAGCACACACACTATACCTCAGCACACACAATATACCTCAGCACACACACACTATACCTCAGCACACACACTATACCCCAGCACACACACTATACCTCAGCACACACACTATACCCCAGCACACACACTATACCTCAGCACACACACACACTATACCTCAGCACACACACTATACCTCAGCACACACACTACCTCAGCACACACACTATACCTCAGCACACACACACTATACCTCAGCACACACACACTATACCTCAGCACACACACACTATACCTCAGCACACACACTATACCTCAGCACACACACTATACCCCAGCACACACACTATACCTCAGCACACACACTATACCTCAGCACACACACTATACCTCAGCACACACACTATACCTCAGCACACACACTATACCTCAGCACACACACTATACCTCAGCACACACAATATACCTCAGCACACACACACTATACCTCAGCACACACACTATACCCCAGCACACACACTATACCTCAGCACACACACTATACCCCAGCACACACACTATACCTCAGCACACACACACACTATACCTCAGCACACACACTATACCTCAGCACACACACACACTATACCTCAGCACACACACTATACCTCAGCACACACACACTATACCTCAGCACACACACACTATACCTCAGCACACACACACTATACCTCAGCACACACACACTATACCTCAGCACACACACACACTATACCTCAGCACACACACTATACCTCAGCACACACACTATACCTCAGCACACACACTACCTCAGCACACACACTATACCTCAGCACACACACACTATACCTCAGCACACACACACTATACCTCAGCACACACACTATACCTCAGCACACACACAATACTTCAGCACACACACTATACCTCAGCACACACTATTACTCAGTACACACACACTATACCTCAGCACACACACAATACCTCAGCACACACACTATACCTCAGCACACACTATACCTCAGCACACACACTATACCTCAGCACACACACTATACCTCAGCACACACTATTACTCAGTACACACACACTATATCTCAGCACACACACAATACCTCAGCACACACTATACCTCAGCACACACTATACCTCAGCACACACACTATACCTCAGCACACACTATACCTCAGCACACACACTATACCTCAGCACACACACTATTCCTCAGCACACACTATACCTCAGCACACACAATATTCCTCAGCACACACACACTATACCTCAGCACACACACACTTTACCTCAGCACACACACACTATACCTCAGCACACACACACTATACCTCAGCACACACACACTATACCTCAGCACACACACTATACCTCAGCACACACTGTACCTCAGCACACACACACTATACCTCAGCACACACACTATACCTCAGCACACACACTATACCTCAGCACACACTATACCTCACCACACACACTATACCTCAGCACACACACAATACTTCAGCACACACACTATACCTCAGCACACACTATTACTCAGTACACACTATACCTCAGCACACACTATACCTCAGCACACACACTATACCTCAGCACACACTATACCTCAGCACACACACTATACCTCAGCACACACTATACCTCAGCACACACACTATTCCTCAGCACACACTATACCTAAGCACACACAATATTCCTCAGCACACACACACTATACCTCAGCACACACACTATACCTCAGCACACACACACTATACCTCAGCACACACACTATACCTCAGCACACACACACTATACCTCAGCACACACACTATACCTCAGCACACACACTATACCTCAGCACACACTATACCTCAGCATACACACACTATACCTCAGCACACACATTATAAGTAGTAGGGTTGACGTCTCACAGGTCATTTTTTTTTTTTTCAGGCCAGAGATTCCCTGTGAGTCGTACGACTCACAGACGAATTTTTGTTTTCGGGGAAATTCGTGTCTGGGAGTCAGGGTTTTCAGGTAAATTTTGTGTCACAGATTTTAGAAGTTGTTAAAGTTCTTATGATGAAAATAATTTCCAAGACTTAGAAGTTTATTAAAGGTCTTATGGGAGAAATTCAAATTCGTGTTTATGAGCCAGGGTTTTCAGGTAAATTTTGTCAGTAACAGATTTTAGAAGTTGTTAAAGTTCTTATAATGAAAAATAATGTCATACGAGTTTGTTAAAGTTCTTATTTGTTTCTTACTTCGAAACTAGTATATTACTATATATCTGAATCATTTCACTGCCTCTCCCGCTCGTACCTCACACCCCCTCCCTCCCCCCCTTACCTCATAATCTCTCGCGTCGCCTTTATTTACCTTATGCCAGCCAGCCAGACGCTGCATGCAGGTCACCTCTTATCTTATCTTATCTTATCTTCTCCATAATATCTGGACCGTCCCTCTCTCTCTCTCTCTCTCTCCTTCATATTGTTCATTCATAGTTCCTTTTCATTAAACTATTCCGTTTTACATATATAAACAAAGTCAGGGACTAGCTCACGTTCCCACCTTAGTTTTACTAATACATCTTCTTTAGTATCCAATCATTTTCTTCAAGATTTAAAACACAGCTATTTCAAACGTATTAAAATACAATAATTTTGTTATCGAGCTCCAGCTCCTATCCCGCCTTAGTCCCCTGTCGTATAATGAATACTAACAGTCCAATCCCTCTAAAATTTAAAAATAATCATATTTCAAACGTAGTTCAATACAGTAATTTAGTTACCAAACTCTAGCTTTTGTCCTCCGCCTTAGCTCTCTCTCGTATCTTCGTTAATACCTATTCAAATTCCCCGAAATTTCTACCTGCTGTATTTCAGACACAGTAAATAAGATCAAGTCAGTTACTGAGCTCCAGCTCTCATCCCCCGCCTTACTTCCCTCTCGTGTCTTAGGTATTATCCTATCAAATTCCCTGAAATTTCTACCCTCTGTATTTCAGACGTAGTTTAGTAAATCCAAACAATTATCAAACTCTAGCTCTTGTCCCCAGCTTAGTTCATTTGTACAAGATCGTTAGTAACAGACCAATTTTCCCCGAAATATAAAAGCAGACATACTTCAAAGTTAGTAAATAGGAGTAAAACAGTTATCGAGCTCCAGCTCTCGTCCCCCAACTTAGTTCTCTCTCGTATATTTGTAAATAACCCATCAATTTCACTGAAATTTTTACCCTCTGTATTTCATACATAGTAAATATGATGTAAAAAATTATAAAACGCTAGCTCTTGTCCTCCGCCCGAGTTCACTCCTGTAAATTCACTACTATCTGTAAAAAATCCTCTGGAGATTTGAACACTCAACTACATTTTCAGACATAGGTAATAAAAACCGGTTCAGTTATCAAGTTTCAACTCTTGTCCCCCCCCAGCTTAGTTCATTTTGTACAAGTTCTTTATTTTCCAACTAAATCACCCTGAGATTTAAGATCACCTTATTTCTAACGTAGTAAAATTAATCTGGACATTAGCCAAGCTCCATTTCCTCAGTCTTAGATCATCGAACATAATTATATCCGATCAAGTCCCTCTCCAGCCTATCTGTTTATCAGAGTAATTACCTTACCCTTCTCATCCCCAACGTATCCAAACCTTCAATAATCATACTGTATTTGCATATTTTCTCTATATTCAGCTGTATTCTTCACATTTTTTCCCCATGTTTTCTGTGTTCATTGCATGTTCTACAAATGTTCACAGCATGCTCAGTTCAATTCTTTTCACCTGTTTTTCTCATTTTTTCTGTTTTCTACCATTTTCTCCATATGTTCACTATGTTCTTTGTCATGTTTTCATGTACATCATATGTTCTCTGTATAACTTTTATACTCAATATTCATGTTCTCAATGTTCTTAGCTTGTTCTTCACATGTTCAGTGTTCATGCTTTGTATTCCCTATGTTCCTTATCATGTCTTCATATTCTCTGTAAGTTCATATTCCCTGCATGTTCACTCTATTCATCAACTTTTTCTTACATGTTTTCTGTGTTCACCGTATGTTCACTGTGTTCATTCCCCTACTTAACCTCATTTTTTTTTTTTATGTTCTTTGTTTCTTTAAACTAATTTGTTTTCTTCCATTCACTAACTAGTTCTTTGCCAAATATTATACAGCAATACAGTTCCCTCAACAATTTTAGTCACCCAGTTTTATTTGCAAAACTATGTGAAAGTAATTCTCGTTGTCAACTTAATAGTTCTACCAACCCCGTTCTTAAACAAATCTACACTTTATTCAGTTCCAAATTTACAAAGACAAACCTTTCTTGTAACTTCTTAACTAAAAATCTTTCGGCAAACAACTAAAACATAGTCACTTTCGTCATTTCTCAACTAAACTTACTATCCAATCAACCAAAAAATAGTCAGGAATAATCTCATTCAACACCGTTCTTAACTAAAACAACCTTTCTCTTAGCTAAAAATTGTCAAAGGAATCTTTCCAGCACTGTTCATAACTAAACGTATTCCCTAGTCATCAGAAAATAACCGTGTTCTTCATGTTTCATTGTCATTTCATAACTAAAATTATCCATCAATCAACAGAAAAAGTCATATTCATCATTGTTCCTAACTAAAATTATGTTTTCGTCAAGTAAGAAAATATAGTCAAAGATATCTATCATCGTCGTTCTTAACTGACATTTATACTTTGTGGAGCATTAAAATAGTCACTGTCGTCATATTTTTTTCTTGTCTTTCCTCAACTAAAATAGTCAAATGTAACTTTTTCAACACTTTCGTAACTAAAATTATATGTCGCTAAGTAAGAAAAATAGTCAAATGTAACTTTTTCAGCACTTTCGTAAAAATTATATGTCGTTAAGTAAGAAAAATAGTCAAAAGTGCTCTCCATAACACCAAAGTTACTCTTCGAGATAACAAAAGACACTCTCAAACACTCAAAAATTTACTCGCATTCTCAAAGTTATTCTCAGAGTCATCAAAAAGTTAATCTCAGTCATCAAAATGCTATTCTCTAAGTAACCTTTCGTTCATCAGAGAATCTTTCTAAGACATCTTCGTTCATTATAGTTAATCTCAGAGGCATAAAAGTTATTCTCAGAGCTATCAAAATTATTCTCGATGCCATCAAAAAGTATTTTCTCGTTCATCAAAGTTAATCTCAGAGTTAACAAAGGTAATCTCTAACTCACTTTCGTTCAACATATTAATTCTCTAAGTCCTCAAAGTTATTCTCTAAGACAACAAAGGTATTCTCTAAGACAACAAAGTCTTTCTCAGAGCTATCAAACTTGTTCTCAAAGTCATCAAAGTTATTCCAAGAGACGTCAAAGTTAATCTAAGACATCATCTTTCATCAAAGTTATTCTCAGAGCTATCAAAATTATTCTCGATGTCATCAAAAAGTATTTTCTCGTTCATCAAAGTTAATCTCAGAGTTAACAAAGGTAATCTCTAACTCACTTTCGTACATCAAAGTTGTTTCAAAGGCATCAAATTTATTCTCAGAGTTATCCAAAGATATTCTCATGTCCACAAAAGTTATTCTGAGCTATCAAAGTTAATCTCAAAGTCATCAAAGTTATTCACAGAGTCATCAAAGTTATTTTGTAACTCAATTTTGTTCATTAAAGTTAATTTCTATGTTATAAAAGTTATTCTCAGAGACATCTAAAGTTAATCTTGCTCATCAAAGTTATTCTAAGAGCTATCAAACTTGTTCTCAAAGTCATCAAAGTTATTCACAGTCATCAAAGTTATTCTGTAACTCACTTTTGTTCATTAAAGTTAATTTCTATGTTATAAAAGTTATTCTCAGAGACATCTAAAGTTAATCTTGCTCTTCAAAGTTGTTCTCTAAGACATAAAAGTTATTCTCTAAGACATCAATGTTGTTCTCTAAAACATCAATGTTGTTCTCTAAGACATCAAAGATGTTCTCTATATCATAAAAGTTAATCGTTAAGTCACCTTCGTTCATTAGAGAAACTTTCCAATCCATATTCGTTGACCAGAGTTATTCTGAGTCATCAAAGCGATCTCTAATTCACCTTCGTTCTCCAAAAGTTGTTCTCTAAGACACCTTCGTTCATCAAAGAAACTCTCCTTCATCCATCATGTTATTCTTTAAGACATCTTCAGTCAAAAAATTTCTCTCCAAAAATGTAACTAGTTCAGCTTTTCATACCAAACCTGCACTTCTGTTAAAACATATTTTCTTAGTCGCTTTACCCTAAAACTGTTCTCTGAACTACACTGTTCAAGCCTACGTAACCTATCCTCTCCACCCAATGTTACTTAGTTAACGTAACGTTCCTAAACCTAACTTTACCTATCCTAACTTAACTTACCTTACCTTTACCTATCTTACCTAACTTAACCTGCATAACCTAACTTTACCTATCCTAACATAACTTACCTTACCTTACTTATCTTACCTAACTTTACCTATCTTACCTAACTTAACCTGCATAACCTAACTTTACCTATCCTAACATAACTTACCTTACCTTACCTATCTTACCTAACTTTACCTATCTTACCTAACTTAACCTTCATAACCTAACTTTACCTATCCTAACATAACTTACCTTACCTTACCTATCTTACCTAACTTTACCTATCCTAACATAACTTTACCTATCCTAACATAACTTACCTTACCTATCATACCTAACTTACCTAACCTAACTTACCTACATTTACCTAACTTAACCTAACTTTACCTATCCTAACTTAACTTACCTAACTTATCCTGCTTAACCTAACTTACCTACATTACCTAACTTAGCCTGCTTAACCTAACTTTACCTATCCTAACTTAACTTACCTAACTTATCCTGCTTAACCTAACTTACCTACATTACCTAACTTAACCTGCTTAACCTAACTTACCAAACTTAACCTAATTTACCTACATTTACCTAACGTAACCTGCTTAACCTAACTTTACCTATCCTAACTTAACTTACCTAACTTATCCTGCTTAACCTAACTTATATAACTTATCTTACCTATTCTAACGTAACCTAACTTGCTTTACCTAACTTAATCTTACATTCCCAAACTGATGTATCCTAACTTATCTAGTCCAGCCAGACATGATCTAACTTACATAATTTAACCTAACTTATCCTGCTTAACCTACCTTACCTAACTTAACCTGCTTAACCTAACTTACATAACTTAACCTAACTTAACTTACGTAACTTATCTTACCTATCCTAACCTAACCTAACTTGCTTTACCTAACTTAATCTTACATTCCCAAACTGATGTATCCTAACTTATCTAGTCCAACCAGACATGATCTAACTTACATAATTATTCCTGCTTGTCTTTTGTGTTTCGTCAATCATTGTCTCATATTCATTTACTCATTTCAAGGGTTAATTTCTCAAATTGACATTTTTGCATTTCAAGTGTTATTTGTTTAAGATTGAGTGTTTAACCATTTCAAAGGATTTTTGTTATATATGGGAATTTACTCATTTCAAGGGCTAATTTCTCAAATGGTCATTTTTGCAGATTAAGGGTTATTTGTTAAAGTTCATCAAGTTGCTCATAAGTTGTATTTATTATATTTGTTATCATATGTTCTTATTCCCCAACCCTTTAACCTAACCTTTCAGATGTAGTTTATTGTGTTTTTTGACGTATTTGTTGAATATATTATCCTTTTCCTAACCTTTCAGATGTAGTTTTGTTTCTCCTTTTTGTATATTTTTACTCAAACCCACCATCCCACTTAACCTTCTTTCCTTCTTTTACTTTGTTTCTCCTACTCCTTCTATCCCCCTTTCTCTTTATCATCCTCCTTCTATCCCCCCTTTTTCTCTCTATCGTCCTCATTCTCTCCCCCTTCGCTCACTCTCTCTCATTCTCTTATTTTTCTTTTTTCTCAAATTCAAGTCTTAGTTCCCCCATGCCCACACTCTCTTTCTCTCATTCTCTCTTCTTTGGTCCCATTTTCTTCCGCCCCCTCTCTCTTACTCCTTGCTCTTCTTTCATGCTCTCACTCCCTTGAGCTCTTGTTTCTCAATTTCAAGTCTTAGTAGATCTAATTCTTTACTATTGTAATTTTTATTATTACTATGATAAAGAATGAACTTATATGTGAAAACAAAGTAAAAGAAGGAAAGAAGGTTAAGTGGGATGGTGGGTTTGGGTAAAAATATACAAAAAGGAGAAACAAAACTACATCTGAAAGGTTAGGAAAAGGTTAAAATGAAATGGTTAAACACTCAATCTTAAACAAATAACACTTGAAATGCAAAAATGTCAATTTGAGAAATTAACCCTTGAAATGAGTAAATGAATATGAGACAATGATTGACGAAACACAAAAGACAAGCAGGAATAATTATGTAAGTTAGATCATGTCTGGTTGGACTAGATAAGTCAGGATACATCAGTTTGGGAATGTAAGATTGTTAGGTAAAGCAAGTTAGGTTAGGTTAGGATAGGTAAGATAAGTTACGTAAGTTAAGTTAGGTTAAGTTATGTAAGTTAGGTTAAGCAGGTTAAGTTAGGTAAGGTAGGTTAAGCAGGATAAGTTAGGTTAAATTATGTAAGTTAGATCATGTCTGGCTGGACTAGATAAGTTAGGATACATCAGTTTGGGAATGTAAGATTAAGTTAGGTAAAGCAAGTTAGGTTACGTTAGGATAGGTAAGATAAGTTATATAAGTTAGGTTAAGCAGGATAAGTTAGGTAAGTTAAGTTAGGATAGGTAAAGTTTGGTTAAGCAGGTTAAGTTAGGTAAATGTAGGTAAATTAGGTTAAGTTAGGTAAGTTAGGTTAAGCAGGTTAAGTTAGGTAATGTAGGTAAGTTAGGTTAAGCAGGATAAGTTAGGTAAGTTAAGTTAGGATAGGTAAAGTTAGGTTAAGCAGGTTAAGTTAGGTAATGTAGGTAAGTTAGGTTAAGCAGGATAAGTTAGGTAAGTTAAGTTAGGATAGGTAAAGTTAGGTTAAGCAGGTTAAGTTAGGTAAATGTAGGTAAGTTAGGTTAGGTATGATAGGTAAGGTAAGTTATGTTAGGATAGGTAAAGTTAGGTAAGATAGGTAAGGTAAGGTAAGTTATGTTAGGATAGGTAAAGTTAGGTTATGAAGGTTAAGTTAGGTAAGATAGGTAAAGTTAGGTAAGATAGGTAAGGTAAAGTAAGTTATGTTAGGATAGGTAAAGTTAGGTTATGCAGGTTAAGTTAGGTAAGATAGGTAAAGTTAGGTAAGATAAGTAAGGTAAGGTAAGTTATGTTAGGATAGGTAAAGTTAGGTTATGCAGGTTAAGTTAGGTAAGATAGGTAAAGGTAAGGTAAGTTAAGTTAGGATAGGTAAATTTAGGTTTAGGAACGTTATGTTAACTAAGTAACATTGGGTGGAGAGGATAGGTTACGTAGGCTTGAACAGTGTAGTTCAGAGAACAGTTTTAGGGTAAAGAGACTAAGAAAATATGTTTTAACAGAAGTGCAGGTTTGGTATGAAAAGCTGAACTACACACACACTATACCTCAGCACACACACTATACCTCAGCACACACACACTATACCTCAGCACACTCACTATACCTCAGCACACACACTATACCTCAGCACACACACACACTATACCTCAGCACACACACTATACCTCAGCACACACACAATTCCTCAGCACACACACTATACCTCAGCACACACACTATACCTCAGCACACACACAATACCTCAGCACACACACTATACCTCAGCACACACACTATACCTCAGCACACACACTATACCTCAACACACACACTATACCTCAGCACACACACTATACCTCAGCACACACACACACTATACCTCAGCACACACACACACTATACCTCAGCACACACACACACTATACCTCAGCACACTCACTATACCTCAGCACACACACTATACCTCAGCACACACACACACTATACCTCAGCACACACACTATACCTCAGCACACACACAATTCCTCAGCACACTCACTATACCTCAGCACACTCACTATACCTCAGCACACACACTATACCTCAGCACACACACACACTATACCTCAGCACACACACTATACCTCAGCACACACACAATTCCTCAGCACACTCACTATACCTCAGCACACTCACTATACCTCAGCACACACACACTATACCTCAGCACACACACAATTCCTCAGCACACTCACTATACCTCAGCACACTCACTATACCTCAGCACACTCACTATACCTCAGCACACACACTATACCTCAGCACACACACTATACCTCAGCACACACACTATACCTCAGCACACACACTATACCTCAGCACACACACTATACCTCAGCACACACACTATACCTCAGCACACACACTATACCTCAGCACACACACACTATACCTCAGCACACACACTATACCTCAGCACACACACTATACCTCAGCACACACACTATACCTCAACACACACACTATACCTCAGCACACACACTATACCTC
The DNA here is from genome assembly GCF_040958095.1 of Procambarus clarkii. Classification (NCBI taxonomy): domain Eukaryota; kingdom Metazoa; phylum Arthropoda; class Malacostraca; order Decapoda; family Cambaridae; genus Procambarus; species Procambarus clarkii. Next base: position 46,932,008 of record NC_091152.1, on the reverse strand, counting down.
AGCACACACACACACTATACCTCAGCACACACACATACTATACCTCAGCACACACACTATACCTCAGCACACACACACACTATACCTCAGCACACTCACTATACCTCAGCACACACACTATACCTCAGCACACACACACACTATACCTCAGCACACACACTATACCTCAGCACACACACAATTCCTCAGCACACTCACTATACCTCAGCACACTCACTATACCTCAGCACACACACACTATACCTCAGCACACACACAATTCCTCAGCACACTCACTATACCTCAGGACACTCACTATACCTCAGCACACTCACTATACCTCAGCACACACACTATACCTCAGCACACACACTATACCTCAGCACACACACTATACCTCAGCACACACACTATACCTCAGCACACACACTATACCTCAGCACACACACTATACCTCAGCACACACACTATACCTCAGCACACACACACTATACCTCAGCACACACACTATACCTCAGCACACACACTATACCTCAGCACACACTATACCTCAGCACACACACACTATACCTCAGCACACACACAATACCTCAGCACACATACTATACCTCAGCACACACACACTATACCTCAGCACACACACTATACCTCAGCACACACACTATACCTCAGCACACACACTATACCTCAGCACACACACACTATACCTCAGCACACACTATACCTCAGCACACACTATACCTCAGCACACACACACTATACCTCAGCACACACTATACCTCAGTACACACACACTATACCTCAGCACACACTATACCTCAGCACACACACACTATACCTCAGCACACACACTATACCTCAGCACACACACTATACCTCAGCACACACACTATACCTCAGCACACACACACTATACCTCAGCACACACTATACCTCAGCACACACACACTATACCTCAGCACACACACTATACCTCAGCACACACACTATACCTCAGCACACACACTATACCTCAGCACACACACACAATACCTCGGCACACACACACTATACCTCAGCACACACACTATACCTCAGCACACACACACTATACCTCAGCACACACACACTATACCTCAGCACACACACTATACCTCAGCACACACACACTATACCTCAGCACACACACACTATACCTCAGCACACACGCTATACCTCAGCACACACACACTATACCTCAGCACACACACACACTATACCTCAGCACACTCACTATACCTCAGCACACACACACTATACCTCAGCACACACACACTATACCTCAGCACACACACTATACCTCAGCACACACTATACCTCAGCACACACACTATACCTCAACACACACACTATACCTCAGCACACACACTATACCTCAGCACACACTATACCTCAGCACATACACTATACCCCAGCACACACACACTATACCTCAGCACACACTATACCTCAACACACACACTATACCTCAGCACACACACACTATACCTCAGCACATACTATACCTCAGCACATACACTATACCTCAGCACACACACACTATACCTCAGCACACACACTATACCTCAGCACACACTATACCTCAGCACATACACTATACCTCAGCACACACACACTATACCTCAGCACACACTATACCTCAACACACACACTATACCTCAACACACACACTATACCTCAGCACACACACACTATACCTCAGCACACACACTATACCTCAGCACACACACTATACCTCAGCACACACACTATACCTCAGCACACACACTATACCTCAGCACACACACTATACCTCAGCACACACACTATACCTCAACACACACACTATACCTCAGCACACACACTATACCTCAGCACACACACTATACCTCAGCACACACACTATACCTCAGCACACACACTATACCTCAACACACACACACTATACCTCAGCACACACACTATACCTCAGCACACACACACTATACCTCAGCACACACTCTATACCTCAGCACACACACACTATACCTCAGCACACACACTATACCTCAGCACACACACTATACCTCAGCACACACACTATACCTCAGCACACACACTATACCTCAGCACACACACTATACCTCAGCACACACACTATACCTCAGCACACACACACTATACCTCAACACACACACACTGTACCTCAGCACACACACTATACCTCAGCACACACACACTATACCTCAGCACACACACACTATACCTCAGCACACACACTATACCTCAGCACACACACACACTATACCTCAGCACACACACACTATACCTCAGCACACACACTATACCTCAGCACACACACTATACCTCAGCACACACACACTATACCTCAGCACACACACACTATACCTCAGCACACACACTATACCTCAGCACACACACTATACCTCAGCACACACACTATACCTCAACACACACACTATACCTCAGCACACACACACTATACCTCAGCACACACTCTATACCTCAGCACACACACACTATACCTCAGCACACACACTATACCTCAGCACACACACTATACCTCAGCACACACTGCCTTCCCCTCTGCATAACAAATAGTGATGAAAATTAAAATCTTGGAAAAGATTAAAAAGAGTGAATGAATAAAGAGGTCATTAGGAAGGAGGTGGAACAGCACAGAGGAATGGTGAGGTAGGAGAGAAGTAGGAGGAGAGTCAGTGAGAGGAAAGTAGAAAGATTGAAGAAGGGATGAAGGGTAGACTACGTGAGAGTGAGAGGAAGAAGAAGGGGTAGAGCTGCATCCCTCAATTTAAATATTTTAAGATAAGTATCTCCTTTGTTCCCCTGGTTATCTCCACTTGATGATAACTCACGGCAAGATCTTACTTTAATGACACTACTGACTCTCGATTGAATGTGAGTGCACTCTTTCTCACTCTCGTCCCACATGTGACGCACTCGCCATGCCAGCGATTGGTGTTAATTAATGAGCAGGATAAATGCAAACGTTTATTTCTCTATTGTATTGTTAAAGTTATCCGTTAATGTCTTGAGTGATGGAGCAGAGAGGGCGGGTCCCTTCTCTGGTCTCTTTTGTTTACATGTGATCAGCTGGGCGCTTGGTCTTCCCCGGACCAGTGGAAACTATAATAATGTTTCTATAATAATATTGACCATGGAGAACTATTATATTTTAATAATAATATATAGAAACTATATTAATGTTTATATAATAATGTGAAACTATTATATATTAATATGTATATATAGGAGAAACTATATTATGTTAATAATAATATATAGGAGAAACTATAATATATTAATATGTATATAAAGGAGAAATTATATTATAATAATAATATAAGAGAAACTATAATAATCAAACTGTAATAATAGGAAACTATAATAATGAAACTAATAATATGAAACTATAATATTAATTATTTATAGGAGAAACTATAATAATAGAGAGGATTATAATAATGTATAAATTACATTCTGAGCATCTTGGGTTTGTGCTAATGTGGTATTATTGGTATACATGTAAATGTGTTTGATATAAGCACAAAATTAACTTTATTTCATATACACTAAGAGTTACATTCATCACTGACCTTTAATGTATTGACCTAATTGCCAGAAATTTGGAATGGCTGTGGGGATAGTAAAAGGATATTAAAAGTAACAACCCAAAATAGAACTCGAAACAATGGGTATAAATTGGATAAGATTAGATTTAGGAAACACCTGGGTAAATACTGGTTCTTTAAAAGGGTTGTTGATTTATGGAACCAATTACCGGGTAACATAATAGGAGTAGGGTCCCTTGATTGTTTCAAGCGTAGGTTAGACATATATATGATTGTGCTTGGATGGATATAAATAAGAGCTGCCTCGTCTGGGCCAATAGGCCTTCTGTACCTGCCATCATTCTTATGTTCTTAACCATCTTTCTCCAGGTTTAAGCAATCTATATACATATAGTTTTGTGAAGAATTGTCAGGAGAAACCGCTGGAGGTAATGGAGGTGTTCTGAGGACGGGGCTGGCTCTACCGTCCTCCCCAAGTGGCTGGCCATCAAGTGCAGTGAGATAAAATATATGGTTTTACCATGGTATATTAATTCTCATGTGTCACCAACTCACCTAGCTGCCTCTAGCGTTCAGCCTTTGCCTCTAGTGCTGCTCTATTACTTTTTGAATGTGGTCTCTTTGCCCCCTATGTTAATTCTCCTTACTACAATTTTTTTACTGTTGTGTTGAAGACACGACTTGATAATGGTCCATGATGGACCGAAACGTTGTCGTGTCTCCAGCTTCTGTCGTATGGTTCTGTTGTATTATTTTAGGTCTGGTCTCCGGGCCGGAGGTCCGGACCTTGAAGGATGGTTGTAAGGAGGTGGTCGGCGGTGTTCTGAGGCACTCTTTGTCTTGGTTATATTTTGTCCCACTTATATTTTGCTTTCCTTGATTCTGAAGGTGGACTCCGTGTTAGCTGGTAGTTTTGCTAAGGGTTTGACCCCGTTGTGCCAGCGTTAATGTCTAGGGGTCGTCTTGAGCGACGTCCTGAGGCATCAAGGACTCATCAAGGATACATGATGAGTCTTAATCATCATGTATCCTTCATATCGTTTCCCCCCAGTGTCATTTTCCCTTTGTTCTTAATTGTGTGTGAATGATTGTGCGTTTGCGTGTGCCTGTGAGTGACTGCATGTGTGTGTGTGACTGTCCTATGTGTATGTGAATGTGTGGCAAGTTACATGAGGGTGAGTTAAGGCTCTTGACATTCCTCCAATGTTTCTGTTACACAACTTTTTGTCTATTTCAGGTTCCATTCCTTCCTGCCTTTCTCTTTCTCCTATTTTTATAAAAAGATTGAACGCTGTCATTGCGCTTGATAAAACACGAAGGGCGAGGTTAGTTGATGCGTCTAGCCTGGAGGGTGAGGCGTTGCGTCAGACGTCTAGCCTGGAGGGTGAGGCGTTGCGTCAGACGTCTAGCCTACAAGGTGTGGGTTGCGTCATGGGTCCAACAGGAAGGGGACACGTAGCATAACACAGAAACTGTTCTCACAATCTGTTGCTGTTTGTCATTGCTCCGTCTCCCGGGGGAAGAGGCAGGGAGGGTAGGTATGGGGACCTGGCCTCTTACAGGTAGTCCTGGACAGTATGGTGGACCTGACCTCTTACAGGTAGTCCTGGACAGTATGGGGACCTGGCCTCTTACAGGTAGTCCTGGACAGTATAAGGGACCTGGCCTCTTACAGGTAGTCCTGGACAGTATGGGGACCTGGCCTCTTACAGGTAGTCCTGGACAGTATAAGGGACCTGGCCTCTTACAGGTAGTCATGGACAGTATGGGGGACCTGGCCTCTTACAGGTCGTCCTGGACAGTATGGGGGACCTGGCCTCTTACAGGTAGTCCTGGAGAGTATGGAGGACCTGGCCTCTTACAGGTAGTCCTGGAGAGTATGAGGACCTGGCCTCTTACAGGTTGTCCTGGACAGTATGGGGACCTGGCCTCTTACAGGTAGTCCTGGACAGTATGGGGGACCCGGCGTCTTACAGGTAGTCCTGGACAGTATGGGGGACCTGGCCTCTTACAGGTAGTCCTGGACAGTATGGGGACCTGGCCTCTTACAGGTAGTCCTGGACAGTATGGGAAACCTGGCCTCTTACAGGTAGTCCTGGACAGTATGGGAAACCTGGCCTCTTACAGGTAGTCCTGGACAGTACGGGGACCTGGCCTCTTACAGGTAGTCCTGGACAGTATGGGGACCTGGCCTCTTACAGGTAGTCCTGGACAGTATGGGGGACCTGGCCTCTTACAGGTAGTCCTGGACAGTATGGGGGACCTGGCTTCTTACAGGTCGTCCTGGACAGTATGGGAAACCTGGCCTCTTACAGGTAGTCCTGGACAGTATGGGGGACCTGGCCTCTTACATGTAGTCCTGGACAGTATGGGGGACCTGGTCTCTTACAGATAGTCCTGGACAGTATGGGGAATTAACCTCTTACAGGTCGTCCTGGACTGTATGGGGACCTGGCCTCCTACAGGTAGTCCTGGACAGTATGGGGACCTGGCCTCTTACAGGTAGTCCTGGACAGTATGGGGGACCTGGCCTCTTACAGGTAGTCCTGGACAGTATGGGGGACCTGGCTTCTTACAGGTCGTCCTGGACAGTATGGGAAACCTGGCCTCTTACAGGTAGTCCTGGACAGTATGGGGGACCTGGCCTCTTACATGTAGTCCTGGACAGTATGGGGGACCTGGTCTCTTACAGATAGTCCTGGACAGTATGGGGAATTAACCTCTTACAGGTCGTCCTGGACAGTATGGGGACCTGGCCTCCTACAGGTAGTCCTGGACAGTATGGGGGACCTGGCCCCTAACAGGTAGTCCTGGACAGTATGGGGGACCTGGTCTCTTACAGATAGTCCTGGACAGTATGGGGGACCTGGTCTCTTACAGGTAGTCCTGGACAGTATGGGGGACCTGGTCTCTTACAGATAGTCCTGGACAGTATGGGGGACCTGGCCTCTTACAGGTAGTCCTGGACAGTATGGGGGACCTGGTCTCTTAAAGGTAGTCCTGGACAGTTTGGGGGACCTGGCCTCTTCCAGGTCGTCCTGGACAGTATGGGGACCTGACCTCTTACAGGTAGTCCTGGACAGTATAGGGGACCTGGCCTCTTACAGGTAGTCCTGGACAGTATGGGGACCTGGCCTCTTACAGGTAGTCCTGGACAGTATGGTGGACCTGATCTCTTACAGGTAGTCCTGGACAGTATAAGGGACCTGGCCTCTTACAGGTAGTCCTGGACAGTATGGGGGACCTGGCCTCTTACAGGTCGTCCTGGACAGTATGGGGGACCTGGCCTCTTACAGGTAGTCCTGGACAGTATGGGGGACCTGGCCTCTTACAGGTAGTCCTGGAGAGTATGGGGACCTGGCCTCTTACAGGTAGTCCTGGAGAGTATGGGGACCTGGCCTCTTACAGGTAGTTCTGGACAGTATGGGGGACCTGGCCTCTTACAGGTAGTCCTGGACAGTATGGGGACCTGGCCTCTTACAGGTAGTCCTGGAGAGTATGGGGGACCTGGCCTCTTACAGGTAGTCCTGGACAGTATGGGGGACCTGGCCTCTTACAGGTAGTCCTGGAGAGTATGGGGGACCTGGCCTCTTACAGGTAGTCCTGGAGAGTATGAGGACCTGGCCTCTTACAGGTAGTCCTGGACAGTATGGGGACCTGGCCTCTTACAGGTAGTCCTGGACAGTATGGGGGACCCGGCGTCTTAAAGGTAGTCCTGGACAGTATGGGGGACCTGGCCTCTTACAGGTAGTCCTGGACAGTATGGGGACCTGGCCTCTTACAGGTAGTCCTGGACAGTATGGGAAACCTGGCCTCTTACAGGTTGTCCTGGACAGTATGGGAAACCTGGCCTCTTACAGGTAGTCCTGGACAGTATAAGGGACCTGGCCTCTTACAGGTAGTCCTGGACAGTATGGGGGACCTGGCCTCTTACAGGTCGTCCTGGACAGTATGGGGGACCTGGCCTCTTACAGGTAGTCCTGGACAGTATGGGGGACCTGGCCTCTTACAGGTAGTCCTGGAGAGTATGGGGACCTGGCCTCTTACAGGTAGTCCTGGAGAGTATGGGGACCTGGCCTCTTACAGGTAGTTCTGGACAGTATGGGGGACCTGGCCTCTTACAGGTAGTCCTGGACAGTATGGGGACCTGGCCTCTTACAGGTAGTCCTGGAGAGTATGGGGGACCTGGCCTCTTACAGGTAGTCCTGGACAGTATGGGGGACCTGGCCTCTTACAGGTAGTCCTGGAGAGTATGGGGGACCTGGCCTCTTACAGGTAGTCCTGGAGAGTATGAGGGACCTGGCCTCTTACAGGTAGTCCTGGACAGTATGGGGACCTGGCCTCTTACAGGTAGTCCTGGACAGTATGGGGGACCCTGGCCTCTTACAGGTAGTCCTGGACAGTATGGGGGACCTGGCCTCTTACAGGTAGTCCTGGACAGTATGGGGACCTGGCCTCTTACAGGTAGTCCTGGACAGTATGGGAAACCTGGCCTCTTACAGGTAGTCCTGGACAGTATGGGGAAACCTGGCCTCTTACAGGTAGTCCTGGACAGTACTGGGGACCTGGCCTCTTACAGGTAGTCCTGGACAGTATGGGGACCTGGCCTCTTACAGGTAGTCCTGGACAGTACGGGGACCTGGCCTCTTACAGGTAGTCCTGGACAGTATGGGGACCTGGCCCTCTACAGGTAGTCCTGGACAGTATGGGGGACCTGGTCTCTTACAGATAGTCCTGGACAGTATGGGGGACCTGGTCTCTTACAGGTAGTCCTGGACAGTATGGGGGACCTGGTCTCTTACAGATAGTCCTGGACAGTATGGGGGACCTGGCCTCTTACAGGTAGTCCTGGACCGTATGGGGGACCTGGTCCTCTTACAGGTAGTCCTGGACAGTTATGGGGGACCTGGCCTCTTCCAGGTCGTCCTGGACAGTATGGGGACCTGACCTCTTACAGGTAGTCCTGGACAGTATAGGGGACCTGGCCTCTTTCAGGTAGTCCTGGACAGTATGGGGAACCTGGCCTCTTACAGGTAGTCCTGGACAGTATGGTGGAACCTGACCTCTTACAGGTAGTCCTGGACAGTATGGGGACCTGGCCTCTTACAGGTAGTCTTGGACAGTATGGGGGACCTGGTCTCTTACAGATAGTCCTGGACAGTGTGGGGGACCTGGCCTCTTACAGGTAGTCCTGGACAGTATGGGGGACCTGGTCTCTTACAGGTAGTCCTGGACAGTATGGGGGACCTGGCCTCTTACAGGTCGTCCTGGACAGTATGGGGACCTGACCTCTTACAGGTAGTCCTGGACAGTATGGGGGACCTGGCATCTTACAGGTAGTCCTGGACAGTATGGGGACCTGGCCTCTTACAGGTCGTCCTGGACAGTATGGGGGACCTGGCCTCTTACAGGTAGTCCTGGACAGTATGGGGGACCTGGTCCTCTTACAGATAGTCCTGGACAGTATGGGGGACCTGGTCTCTTACAGGTAGTCCTGGACAGTATGGGGACCTGGCCTCTTACAGGTAATCCTGGACAGTATGGGGGACCTGGCCTCTTACAGGTAGTCCTGGACAGTATGGGGACCTGGCCTCTTACAGGTAGTCCTGGACAGTATGGGGGACCTGGCCTCTTACAGGTAGTCCTGGACAGTATGGGGACCTGGCCTCTTACAGGTAGTCCTGGACAGTATGGGAAACCTGGCCTCTTACAGGTAGTCCTGGACAGTATGGGAACCTGGCCTCTTACAGGTAGTCCTGGACAGTACGGGGACCTGGCCTCTTACAGGTAGTCCTGGACAGTATGGGGACCTGGCCTCTTACAGGTAGTCCTGGACAGTACGGGGACCTGGCCTCTTACAGGTAGTCCTGGACAGTATGGGGACCTGGCCCCTAACAGGTAGTCCTGGACAGTATGGGGGACCTGGTCTCTTACAGATAGTCCTGGACAGTATGGGGGACCTGGTCTCTTACAGGTAGTCCCTGGACAGTATGGGGGACCTGGTCTCTTACAGATAGTCCTGGACAGTATGGGGGACCTGGCCTCTTACAGGTAGTCCTGGACCGTATGGGGGACCTGGTCTCTTACAGGTAGTCCTGGACAGTTTGGGGGACCTGGCCTCTTCCAGGTCGTCCTGGACAGTATGGGGACCTGACCTCTTACAGGTAGTCCTGGACAGTATAGGGGACCTGGCCTCTTACAGGTAGTCCTGGACAGTATGGGGACCTGGCCTCTTACAGGTAGTCCTGGACAGTATGGTGGACCTGACCTCTTACAGGTAGTCCTGGACAGTATGGGGACCTGGCCTCTTACAGGTAGTCTTGGACAGTATGGGGGACCTGGTCTCTTACAGATAGTCCTGGACAGTATGGGGGACCTGGCCTCTTACAGGTAGTCCTGGACAGTATGGGGGACCTGGTCTCTTACAGGTAGTCCTGGACAGTATGGGGGACCTGGCCTCTTACAGGTCGTCCTGGACAGTATGGGGACCTGGCCTCTTACAGGTAGTCCTGGACAGTATGGGGGACCTGGCATCTTACAGGTAGTCCTGGACAGTATTGGGACCTGGCCTCTTACAGGTCGTCCTGGACAGTATGGGGGACCTGGCCTCTTACAGGTAGTCCTGGACAGTATGGGGGACCTGGTCTCTTACAGATAGTCCTGGACAGTATGGGGGACCTGGTCTCTTACAGGTAGTCCTGGACAGTATGGGGGACCTGGCCTCTTACAGGTAATCCTGGACAGTATGGGGGACCTGGCCTCTTACAGGTAGTCCTGGACAGTATGGGGGACCTGGCCTCTTACAGGTAGTCCTGGACAGTATGGGGGACCTGGCCTCTTACAGGTCGTCCTGGACAGTATGGGGGACCTGGCCTCTTACAGGTAATCCTGGACAGTATGGGGGACCTGGCCTCTTACAGGTAGTCCTGGACAGTATGGGGGACCTGGCCTCTTACAGGTAGTCCTGGACAGTATGGGGGACCTGGCCTCTTACAGGTAGTCCTGGACAGTATGGGGGACCTGGCCTCTTACAGGTAGTCCTGGACAGTATGGGGGACCTGGCCTCTTACAGGTCGTCCTGGACAGTATGGGGGACCTGGCCTCTTACAGGTAATCCTGGACAGTATGGGGGACCTGGCCTCTTACAGGTAGTCCTGGACAGTATGGGGGACCTGGCCTCTTACAGGTAGTCCTGGACAGTATGGGGGACCTGGCCTCTTACAGGTCGTCTTGGGCCTCACGATTATCTTGAAGGAACTCAGGAATGAAAGGAAATATGAACAATATTATCGGGAATTAAACTCTCGGGCAGGAGACGCAGTTGTACGCTTCGCGCTGCTCTTCTTATTTACGTTAAATGCGGATTGCGTAGAGGTTTGTAAACGTCATTTGTAAACTCTTGTCGTCGGAGGCCAGACAAGCGGTTTACTTCCCCGTCAGCTGTTGACGTCGGGGGTCGGAGACGGGGTATACTTCCTCTGTGTGTCTCGGTACACCCAAACAGTGATCCCATACTGGTGTAGTTTACCTCAACGGTGTGTTTATTCTGATGATAAACTGTCGAGTTTACTATCCCTTTTATCTATCGAGGGGATAGTGAGGGGAGCAGGTTTAGGTCCGGAGGTGAAGGAGGGGTCACTGGGGCTAGGAGGGGGGGAAGATGATTGTAATTACTCATCAGTCAAACTTTCCTTGGATTTACGAGATCAAATTTTCTTTCATTTTGGCCTCGTGTTAATGAAGACAAAAGTTGTATTCATTCCCAAATCTCGCCTTTGTTCCTTGTCAATATAACGAGTGGAACGAGATAACGGCTTCGTTACGTTACCAGTTGAAGGTGAAATACAATTAGCAAGCGTCTTTGAGGATGTATAATGAATTTATCTTGATATATTGACGCGTAAAATGTCATTAGTTGTGAGACAAAATGCTTAGGGAACTCTGAGGGCCCAGACACGTGTGTGTGTGTGTGTGTGTGTGTGTGTACTCACCTATTTGTGCTTGCAGGATCGAGCATTGACTCTTGGATCCCGCCTTTCGAGCCATCGGTTGTTTACAGCAATGACTCCTGTCCCATTTCCCTATCATACCTAGTTTTAAAAGTATGAATAGTATTTGCTTCCACAACCTGTTCCCCAAGTGCATTCCATTTTTCCACTTCTCTCACGCTAAAAGAAAACTTCCTAACATCTCTGTGACTCATCTGAGTTTCCAGTTTCCACCCATGTCCCCTCGTTCTGTTATTATTACGTGTGAACATTTCATCTATTTCCACTTTGTCAATTCCCCTGAGTATTTTATACGTCCCTATCATATCTCCTCTCTCCCTTCTTTTCTCTAGTGTCGTAAGGTTCAGTTCCTTCAGCCGCTCTTCATATCCCATCCCTCGTAACTCTGGGACAAGCCTCGTCGCAAACCTCTGAACCTTCTCCAGTTTCTTTATGTGTTTCTTCAGGTGGGGGCTCCATGATGGCGCGGCATACTCTAAGACGGGTCTCACGTAGGCAGTGTAAAGCGCCCTAAAAGCCTCCTCATTTAGGTTTCTGAATGAAGTTCTAATTTTCGCCAGTGTAGAGTACGCTGCTGTCGTTATCCTATTTATATGTGCCTCAGGAGTTAGATTAGGTGTCACATCCACTCCCAGGTCTCTTTCTCGAATCGTTACAGGTAGGCTGTTCCCATTCATTGTGTACTGTCCCTTTGGTCTCCTGTCACCTGATCCCATTTCCATAACTTTACATTTACTGGTGTTAAACTCCAGTAGCCATTTCCCTGACCATCTCTGCAGCCTGTTTAAGTCCTCTTGGAGGATCCTACAATCCTCGTCTGTCACAACTCTTCTCATTAATTTTGCGTCATCTGCAAACATTGACAGTGTGTGTGTGTGTGTGTGTGTGTGTGTGTGTGTGGGGGGGGGGGTCAAGAAAACCTCCCTGTACCATAGATAATATTTTCGTTAGTCGAGGATAGTGTCTTAATGCACGTATATAGAGAGGTACGTGTATACAGAGGTGACACACCTGGTGACACACCTGGTGACACAACTGGTGACACACCTGGTGACACACCTGGTGACACACCTGGTGACACACCTGGTGACACACCTGGTGACACACACCTGGTGACACACCTGGTGACACCTGGTGACACACCTGGTGACACACCTGGTGACACACCTGGTGACACACACCTGGTGACACACACCTGGTGACACACCTGGTGACTCACCTGGTGACACACCTGGTGACACACCTGGTAACACACCTGGTGACACACCTGGTGACACACCTGGTGACACACACCTGGTGACACACACCTGGTGACACACACCTGGTGACACACCTGGTGACACACCTGGTGACACACTCCTGGTGACACACCTGGTGACACACACCTGGTGACACACCTGGTGACACACCTGGTGACACACCTGGTGACACACACCTGGTGACACACACCTGGTGACACACCTGGTGACACAACTGGTGACACACACCTGGTGACACACACCTGGTGACACACCTGGTGACACACCTGGTGACACAACTGGTGACACACCTGGTGACACACACCTGGTGACACACCTGGTGACACACCTGGTGACACACCTGGTGACACACACCTGGTGACACACACCTTTTGACACACCTGGTGACACAACTGGTGACACACCTGGTGACACACACCTGGTGACACACACCTGGTGACACACCTGGTGACACACCTGGTGACACACCTGGTGACACAACTGGTGACACACCTGGTGACACACACCTGGTGACACACCTGGTGACAGAACTGGTGACACACCTGGTGACACACCTGGTGACACACACCTGGTGACACACCTGGTGACACACCTGGTGACACACCTGGTGACACACCTGGTGACACTCCTGGTGACACACCTGGTGACACACACCTGGTGACACACACCTGGTGACACAACTGGTGACACAACTGGTGACACAACTGGTGACACACCTGGTGACACACACCTGGTGACACACCTGGTGACACACACCTGGTGACACACCTGGTGACACACACCTGGTGACACACACCTGGTGACACACCTGGTGACACACCTGGTGACAGAACTGGTGACACACCTGGTGACACACCTGGTGACACACACCTGGTGACACACACCTGGTGACACACCTGGTGACATACCTGGTGACAGAACTGGTGACACAACTGGTGACACAACTGGTGACACAACTGGTGACACACCTGGTGACACACACCTGGTGACACACACCTGGTGACACACCTGGTGACACACCTGGTGACAGAACTGGTGACACACCTGGTGACACACCTGGTGACACACCTGGTGACAGAACTGGTGACACACCTGGTGACACACCTGGTGACACACACCTGGTGACACACCTGGTGACACACCTGGTGACACACCTGGTGACACACACCTGGTGACACACCTGGTGACACACCTGGTGACACACCTGGTGACACACCTGGTGACAGAACTGGTGACACAACTGGTGACTGAACTGGTGACACACCTGGTGACTGAACTGGTGACACACCTGGTGACAGAACTGGTGACACACTTGGTGACACACCTGGTGACTGAACTGGTGACACAACTGGTGACACACCTGGTGACACACGTGGTGACACACCTGGTGACAGAACTGGTGACACACCTGGTGACTGAACTGGTGACACACCTGGTGACTGAACTGGTGACACACCTGGTGACAGAACTGGTGACACACCTGGTGACTGAACTGGTGACACACCTGGTGACACACCTGGTGACTGAACTGGTGACACAACTGGTGACACACCTGGTGACACACGTGGTGACACACCTGGTGACAGAACTGGTGACACACCTGGTGACTGAACTGGTGACACACCTGGTGACAGAACTGGTGACACACCTGGTGACACACCTGGTGACTGAACTGGTGACACACCTGGTGACTGAACTGGTGACACACCTGGTGACTGAACTGGTGACACAACTGGTGACACACCTGGTGACACACGTGGTGACACACCTGGTGACAGAACTGGTGACACACCTGGTGACACACCTGGTGACTGAACTGGTGACACACCTGGTGACAGAACTGGTGACACACCTGGTGACTGAACTGGTGACTGAACTGGTGACACACCTGGTGACTGAACTGGTGACACACCTGGTGACTGAACTGGTGACACACCTGGTGACTGAACTGGTGACACACCTGGTGACAGAACTGGTGACACACCTGGTGACACACCTGGTGACTGAACTGGTGACACAACTGGTGACACACCTGGTAACACACCTGGTGACACACCTGGTGACACAACTGGTGACACAACTGGTGACACACCTGGTAACACACCTGGTGACACACCTGGTGACACACCTGGTAACACTCTTCAACAGAGTAGAGTGTAACGCCTCACACTATCAGAGCCACTTGTTAATATCCTCGTTAATTAAGAAATGCTTTAGTATATGTGTCGGGACACAAACAGCAGCGATACTCAGGATTATGACGACAGAAGTAAATTACTAACAAGTGTTGAGAGAGCAATATTCAGATACACTGAGCGGCCAGAGACATAAAGGTTACTGAAACAACACTGTAACAGCTTCGGGGGTGACAACACTCACCCAAAAAACATCTCAACACCTCACTAAATGACTCATTAGCCTGGGGCCAGGCGGGAGAGGACGAGATGGTGACACAAGGGGGAACACGAGGGGAAGCTGGACATTTGAACAGCATACCTTCATGCAAGTGCAAGGGGGGGGAGCAGATGTTGCACCAGATGATGATGATGATGATGATGATGATGATGATGATGATGATGCGGGTACGGTACTAATGGGAGGCGTGAGCCACAGTACGGTAACAACTGACCATGGCTAGATGACCCAAACACGCCAGCTTGGCTATCACAATGAGGGCTATGATAGCCAGGAGACCCGAGATAGCAGTGTAAACATGAGCCCGGAGGTGAGGAGGAACACGGAGTCTGTGGCTGATGTGAGAGTGTCAGGCCTGGAGGATGGTGAAGGTGAGAGGGGCTGGTGAAGGTGAGAGGGGCGGGTGGTGAAGGTGAGAGGGGCTGGTGAAGGTGAGAGGGGCGGGTGAAGGTGAGAGGGGATGGTGAAGGCGAGAGGGGCTGGTGAAGGTGAGAGGGGCTGGTGAAGGTGAGAGGGGCTGGTGAAGGTGAGAGGGGCGGGTGGTGAAGGTGAGAGGGGCGGGTGAAGGTGAGAAGGGCTGGTGAAGGTGAGAGGGGCGGGTGAAGGTGAGAGGGGCTGGTGAAGGTGAGAGGGGCGGGTGAAGGTGAGAGGGGTGGGTGAAGGTGAGAGGGGCTGGTGAAGGTGAGAGGGGCTGGTGAAGGTGAGAGGGGCGGGTGAAGGTGAGAGGGGCGGGTGAAGGTGAGAGGGGCGGGTGAAGGTGAGAGGGGCTGGTGAAGGTGAGAGGGGCTGGTGAAGGTGAGAGGGGCGGGTGAAGGTGAGAGGGGCGGGTGAAGGTGAGAGGGGCGGGTGAAGGTGAGAGGGGCTGGTGAAGGTGAGAGGGGCTGGTGAAGGTTAGAGGGGCTGGTGAAGGTGAGAGGGGCGGGTGAAGGTGAGAAGGGCTGGTGAAGGTGAGAGGGGCGGGTGAAGGTGAGAGGGGCTGGTGAAGGTGAGAGGGGCGGGTGAAGGTGAGAGGGGCTGGTGAAGGTGAGAGGGGCTGGTGAAGGTGAGAGGGGCTGGTGAAGGTGAGAGGGGCGGGTGAAGGTGAGAGGGGCGGGTGAAGGTGAGAGGGGCGGGTGAAGGTGAGAGGGGCTGGTGAAGGTGAGAGGGGCGGGTGAAGGTGAGAGGGGCTGGTGAAGGTGAGAGGGGCTGGTGAAGGTGAGAGGGGCGGGTGAAGGTGAGAGGGGCGGGTGAAGGTGAGAAGGGCTGGTGAAGGTGAGAGGGGCCTGTGAAGGTGAGAGGGGAGGGTGAAGGTGAGAGGGGCGGGTGAAGGTGAGAAGGGCTGGTGAAGGTGAGAGGGGCGGGTGAAGGTGAGAGGGGCTGGTGAAGGTGAGAGGGGCTGGTGAAGGTGAGAGGGGCGGGTGAAGGTGAGAGGGGCTGGTGAAGGTGAGAGGGGCCTGTGAAGGTGAGAGGGGAGGGTGAAGGTGAGAGGGGCGGGTGAAGGTGAGAAGGGCTGGTGAAGGTGAGAGGGGCGGGTGAAGGTGAGAGGGGCTGGTGAAGGTGAGAGGGGCGGGTGAAGGTGAGAGGGGTGGGTGAAGGTGAGAGGGGCGGGTGAAGGTGAGAGTGGCTGGTGAAGGTGAGAGGGGCGGGTGAAGGTGAGAGGGGCGGGTGAAGGTGAGATGGGCTGGTGAAGGTGAGAGGGGCTGGTGAAGGTGAGAGGGGCTGGTGAAGGTGAGAGGGGCTGGTGAAGGTGAGAGGGGCTGGTGAAGGTGAGAGGGGCTGGTGAAGGTGAGAGGGGCTGGTGAAGGTGAGAGGGGCTGGTGAAGGTGAGAGGGGCTGGTGAAGGTGAGAGGGGCTGGTGAAGGTGAGAGGGGCTGGTGAAGGTGAGAGGGGCTGGTGAAGGTGAGAGGGGCTGGTGAAGGTGAGAGGGGCGGGTGAAGGTGAGAGGGGCTGGTGAAGGTGAGAGGGGCTGGTGAAGGTGAGAGGGGCTGGTGAAGGTGAGAGGGGCGGGTGAAGGTGAGAGGGGCTGGTGAAGGTGAGAGGGGCTGGTGAAGGTGAGAGGGGCCTGTGAAGGTGAGAGGGGAGGGTGAAGGTGAGAGGGGCGGGTGAAGGTGAGAAGGGCTGGTGAAGGTGAGAGGGGCTGGTGAAGGTGAGAGGGGCGGGTGAAGGTGAGAGGGGCTGGTGAAGGTGAGAGGGGCGGGTGAAGGTGAGAGGGGTGGGTGAAGGTGAGAGGGGCGGGTGAAGGTGAGAGTGGCGGGTGAAGGTGAGA
The DNA here is from genome assembly GCF_040958095.1 of Procambarus clarkii. Lineage (NCBI taxonomy): Eukaryota > Metazoa > Arthropoda > Malacostraca > Decapoda > Cambaridae > Procambarus > Procambarus clarkii. The sequence goes on along the minus strand of NC_091152.1, from coordinate 46,914,511 downwards.
GGGGCGGGTGAAGGTGAGAGGGGAGGGTGAAGGTGAGAGGGGCACAAGACCAGCTGGGAGCGTGACAGGGTCATTACAGGGCGGGACAGGTAGGGTCCGCAGCCACTGGAGGGAGGTGAAGGGACCCACAGGAGATGAGTGCATCCATTAGTGATGAGTGGGGCCACAGTAGGCCACAGTGGGGCCACAGTGGGGCCACAGTAGGCCACAGTGGGGCCACAGTGGGGCCACAGTAGGCCACAGTAGGGCCACAGTGGGGCCACAGTACGCCACAGTGGGGCCACAGTAGACCACAGTGGGACCACAGTGGGGCCACAGTAGGCCACAGTGGGGCCACAGTGGGGCCACAGTAGGCCACAGTGGGGCCACAGTGGGGCCACAGTAGGCCACAGTGGGGCCACAGTGGGGCCACAGTAGGCCACAGTGGGACCACAGTGGGGCCACTGGAGATGAGTGGGACCACAGTGGGACCACAGTGGGGCCACTGGAGATGAGTGGGACCACAGTGGGACCACAGTGTGGCCACAGTGGGACCACAGTGGGGCCACAGTGGGGCCACTGGAGATGAGTGGGACCACAGTGGGACCACAGTGGGGTCACTGGAGATGAGTGGGACCACAGTGGGGCCACAGTGGGACCACAGTGGGGCCACAGTGGGGCCACAGCGGTGCCACAGTGCGGCCACAGTGGGACACAAGATGGCCCTGGAGGAGGGGGTAAGACGCAGCTCCAGACGGGGCCACAGTGGGCCACAAGATGGCCCTGGGGATGGCCCTGGAGGAGGAGGAGGGAAGACGCTGCTCCAGACGTGGCCACAAGATGGCCCTGGGGATGGCCCTGGAGAAGGAAGAGGAGGGAAGACGCTGCTCCAGACGGGGCCACAGTGGGCCACAAAATGGCCCTGGGGATGGCCCTGGAGGAGGAGGAGGAGGGAAGACGCTGCTCCAGACGGGGCCACAAGATGGCCCTGGGGATGGCCCTGGAGGAGGAGGGGGAGGGAAGACGCTGCTCCAGACGGGGCCACAAGATGGTCCTGGGGATGGCCCTGGAGGAGGGGAAGGAGGAGGGAAGACGCTGCTCCAGACGGGGCCACAAGATGGCCCTGGGGATGGCCCTGGAGGAGGAGGAGGAGGAGGGAAGACGCTCCTCCAGACGGGGCCACAAGAACAAGGAGGACGAGGCCCATATTACCCGACAAGATAATGACGGTGGAAACGTTTTGGAGGAGTCGATAAATGATGTAATTAGCGTTAGGACGCGAGGGGGGGGGGGATAACTGGTGTCTACCAGTTGGTGTCTTACACAAGAGTGATCAGGTGGCGCGTCATGGCTCCTGATTACACAACCTGGGCACAAGAGTGATCAGGTGGCGCGTCATGGCTCCTGCCTACACAACCTGGGCACAAGAGTGATCAGGTGGCGCGTCATGGCTCCTGCCTACACAACCTGGGCACAAGAGTGATCAGGTGGCGCATCATGGCTCCTGCCTACACAACCTGGGCACAAGAGTGATCAGGCGGCGCGTCATGGCTCCTGCCTACACAACCTTGGCACAAGAGTGATCAGGCGGCGCGTCATGGCTCCTGCCTACACAACCTGGGCACAAGAGTGATCAGGCGGCGCGTCATGGCTCCTGCCTACACAACCTTGGCACAAGAGTGATCAGGTGGCGCGTCATGGCTCCTGCCTACACAACCTGGGCACAAGAGTGATCAGGTGGCGCGTCATGGCTCCTGCCTACACAACCTGGGCACAAGAGTGATCAGGCGGCGCGTCATGGCTCCTGCCTACACAACCTGGGCACAAGAGTGATCAGGCGGCGCGTCATGGCTCCTGCCTACACAACCTGGGCACGAGAGTGATCAGGTGGCGCGTCATGGCTCCTGCCTACACAACCTGGGCACAAGAGTGATCAGGTGGCGCGTCATGGCTCCTGCCTACACAACCTGGGCACAAGAGTGATCAGGTGGCGCGTCATGGCTCCTGATTACACAACCTGGGCACAAGAGTGATCAGGTGGCGCGTCATGGCTCCTGCCTACACAACCTGGGCACAAGAGTGATCAGGTGGCGCGTCATGGCTCCTGCCTACACAACCTGGGCACAAGAGTGATCAGGTGGCGCATCATGGCTCCTGCCTACACAACCTGGGCACAAGAGTGATCAGGCGGCGCGTCATGGCTCCTGCCTACACAACCTTGGCACAAGAGTGATCAGGCGGCGCGTCATGGCTCCTGCCTACACAACCTGGGCACAAGAGTGATCAGGCGGCGCGTCATGGCTCCTGCCTACACAACCTTGGCACAAGAGTGATCAGGTGGCGCGTCATGGCTCCTGCCTACACAACCTGGGCACAAGAGTGATCAGGTGGCGCATCATGGCTCCTGCCTACACAACCTGGGCACAAGAGTGATCAGGCGGCGCGTCATGGCTCCTGCCTACACAACCTGGGCACAAGAGTGATCAGGCGGCGCGTCATGGCTCCTGCCTACACAACCTGGGCACAAAAGTGATCAGGTGGCGCGTCATGGCTCCTGCCTACACAACCTGGGCACAAGAGTGATCAGGTGGCGCGTCATGGCTCCTGCCTACACAACCTGGGCACAAGAGTGATCAGGTGGCGCGTCATGGCTCCTGCCTACACAACCTGGGCACAAGAGTGATCAGGCGGCGCGTCATGGCTCCTGCCTACACAACCTGGACACAAGAGTGATCAGGAGGTGTTTCATGGCTCCTGCCTACACAACCTGGGCACAAGAGTGATCAGGTGGCACGTCATGGCTCCTGCCTACACAACCTGGGCACAAGAGTGATCAGGTGGCGCGTCATGGCTCCTGCCTACACAACCTGGGCACAAGAGTGATCAGGCGGCGCGTCATGGCTCCTGCCTACACAACCTTGGCACAAGAGTGATCAGGTGGCGCGTCATGGCTCCTGCCTACACAACCTGGGCACAAGAGTGATCAGGTGGCGCGTCATGGCTCCTGCCTACACAACCTGGGCACAAGAGTGATCAGGCGGCGCGTCATGGCTCCTGCCTACACAACCTTGGCACAAGAGTGATCAGGTGGCGCGTCATGGCTCCTGCCTACACAACCTGGGCACAAGAGTGATCAGGCGGCGCGTCATGGCTCCTGCCTACACAACCTTGGCACAAGAGTGATCAGGTGGCGCGTCATGGTTCCTGCCTACACAACCTGGGCACAAGAGTGATCAGGTGGCGCGTCATGGCTCCTGCCTACACAACCTGGGCACAAGAGTGATCAGGCGGCGCGTCATGGCTCCTGCCTACACAACCTTGGCACAAGAGTGATCAGGTGGCGCGTCATGGTTCCTGCCTACACAACCTGGGCACAAGAGTGATCAGGTGGCGCGTCATGGCTCCTGCCTACACAACCTGGGCACAAGAGTGATCAGGCGGCGCGTCATGGCTCCTGCCAACACAACCTGGACACAAGAGTGATCAGGTGGCGCGTCATGGCTCCTGCCTACACAACCTGGGCACAAGAGTGATCAGGTGGCGCGTCATGGCTCCTGCCTACACAACCTGGGCACAAGAGTGATCAGGCGGCGCGTCATGGCTCCTGCCTACACAACCTGGGCACAAGAGTGATCAGGTGGCGCGTCATGGCTCCTGCCTACACAACCTTGGCACAAGAGTGATCAGGTGGCGCGTCATGGCTCCTGCCTACACAACCTGGGCACAAGAGTGATCAGGTGGCGCGTCATGGCTCCTGCCTACACAACCTTGGCACAAGAGTGATCAGGTGGCGCGTCATGGCTCCTGCCTACACAACCTGGGCACAAGAGTGATCAGGTGGCGCGTCATGGCTCCTGCCTACACAACCTGGACACCTAAAACATTAGGCTGCAGAAGAGGCTGTAGTTTACCTCGGCTGCCAGTTAATTGGTCATCAGTGATGCGATAAATTATGATAAATTATTAGATAGAGAAAGTTATGTTTGGGGCAATGGAGTCTGTGGCGTCATGATTGGAGATTAGCATTGGGGGGGGATAGATTCGGTTATGAATAGTATGGTGATTGGGGGTAATAGATTGCACAAGGATGGATAGATGAGAGCGTTGATAAGAGGCTATGAACGAGGCCATGAATGGGTTTATTAGCGTTGAAATGGAAAGAATAATGGATAGAAGATATGTGGAACGGAAGATAAGCGAATGGATATAATAGATATAACAATGACCTAATGGGTTAAAACTATTTACGAGCCTATTAATGGGTTATCTGGGTGATGAATAGTGGCATCATCGAGGCGGTGGATCGGCGGATCATTACCATGATGGATTTGCTTATAAAATGGATAAGTGTTAATGTGATACAGCGCAATAGGCCAATCCACCACGCTATGATGGATGGGGTGGTGGATATACACAGAGGAGGTGACCAAATGTGAATATTGTGTACCACAACATGTGCCCATGAGAACCTGTACATCTCCCACCCATAACCCCCATGGCAGCTACAACACGCCCACCAACATCCCATAATCCCATGCTAAATAGTACATACTACCCCCCCCCCCCCCGTCCTCCCATAGGGGGCGGCAGTATATACTGTTTCTCAAAATATTACTGCATCAATACAACCCAATAAATAGAGGTTCCAGCAGATTATTGGTGTTTGCACTAGAACACGGGGTGAAGTTCTAGTGTTCTAGGGCAGTAGTGTATCTAGTATCTCAGATACTGGTGTATCTAGTACTCACCTAGTTGTGTTTGCGGGGGTTGACCTCTAGCTCTTTGGTCCCGCCTCTCAACTGTCAATCAACTGGTGTACAGATTACTGACCCTATTAGCCTCTATTTTTTTATTCATTCATATCTATAAATGAAACTGTGTATGGAGTCAGCCTCCATCACAACACTACTTAATGTATTCCATATATTAACTAAACTGACACTGAACAAATTCTTTCTAACGTCTCTGTGGCTCATCTGGGTACTAAGTTTCCATCTGTGTCCCCTTGTTGGTGTTCCACCCGTGCTGAAGAATTTTTCTTTGTCCACCCTGTCAATTCCCCTGAAAATTTTGTTGGTGGTTATCATGTCTCCCCTTACTCTTTACTCTAGTATACATCTACAGATGTACAGTTCACATCTAACCTCTATACCTTATAATTATAATCGGCGCTTGTTACAAGCATTTTTTTCTATATAATACCTAGGTATTTCCAACCCCTGACCGTGCCTCCTGATCACGCCAGACAGTAATGTGCCTCACATAAACACAGGATATAAAACCCACTCACAAAATTTCCATTATTAATTTGACATGAGACGAGCGGAAGAACATTATTAAGAGTGAGGGTCAGGCGTATGGTTAGTAACTTAACTAAGTTAGGAACTTAGTAATGAATTGACAGTTTTTTGTAGCTCTTTAAATCCGTTCCTTTCACACATAAATTAGCATAAAAAATATTGCGTTGGGCTCTGGAATACCGACATTCAATGTGCAAAATAAACATTGTCCCTCACTGTGTGAAGACAACACTATGACACGTGTAAGTTCCCGCGTTTCTGGTTTCCGTTCGAGCTGCGTATTTGAGGTTTTCTTAGTGTTGGACACGAGGCTTCGCGAGATCGCCGACTGCTCTATGTCCAGTGTAATGTTTCCCTCTGATCTACTTCTGTTGGGACACTGAACTACTTCTGTTGGGACACTGATCTACTTCTGTTGGGACACTGATCTACTTCTGTTGGGACACTCTGAACTACTTCTGTTGGGACACTCTGATCTACTTCTGTGGGACACTCTGATCTACTTCTGTTGGGACACTGATCTACTTCTGTTGGGACACTCTGATCTACTTCTGTTGGGACACTCTGAACTACTTCTGTTGGGACACTCTGATCTACTTCTGTGGGACACTCTGATCTACTTCTGTTGGGACACTGATCTACTTCTGTTGGGACACTCTGATCTACTTCTGTTGGGACACTGATCTACTTCTGTTGGGACACTGATCTACTTCTGTTGGGACACACTGATCTACTTCTGTTGGGACACTCTGATCTACTTCTGTTGGGACACTGATCTACTTCTGTTGGGACAGTCTGATCTACTTCTGTTGGGACACTGATCTACTTCTGGTGGGACACTGATCTACATCTGTTGGGACACTCTGATCTACTTCTGTTGGGACACTGATCTACTTCTGTTGGGACACTCTGATCTACTTCTGTTGGGATACCCTGATCTACTTCTGTTGGAACACTCTGATCTACTTCTGTTGGGACACTGATCAACTTTTGTTGGGACACTCTGATCTACTTCTGTTGGGACACTGATCTATTTATGTTAGGACACACTCTGATCTACTTCTGTTGGGACACAGATCTACTTCTGATGGGACACCCTCTGATCTACTTCTGTTGGGACACCCTCTGATCTACTTCTGTTGGGATTCAGATCTACTTCTAAGGGGATATCCTCTGATCTACTTAATTCCGATGGGGCACTCTCTGATCTACTACTGCTCGGACACTCTCTGATCTACTTCTGATGAGACACTCTCTGATCTACTGATGGGACACCCTCTGATCTACTTCTGATGGGACACCCTCTGATCTACTTCTGATGGGACACCCTCTGATCTACTGATGGGACACCCTCTGATCTACTCCTGATGAGACACTCTCTGATCTACTTCTGATGGGACACCCTCTGATCTACTCCTGATGGGACACCCTCTGATCTACTGATGGGACACCCTCTGATATACTCCTGATGAGACACTCTCTGATCTACTCCTGATGGAACACCCTCTGATCTACTGATGGGACACTCTCTGATCTGCTTCTGATGGGACACTCTCTGATCTGCTTCTGATGGGACACTCACTGATCTACTTCTGATGGGACACTCTCTGATCTACATCTAATGAGACACTCTGATCTACTTCTGATGGGACATTCTCTGATCTACTTCTGATGGTACACTCTGTTTATATATATATATATATATATATATATATATATATATATATATATATATATATATATATATATATATATGTATATATATGTCGTACCTAGTAGCCAGAACGCACTTCTCAGCCTACTATGCAAGGCCCGATTTGTCTAATAAGCCAAGTTTTCATGAATTAATGTGTTTTCGACTACCTAACCTACCTAACCTAACCTAACCTAACTTTTTTGGCTACCTAACCTAACCTAACCTATAAAGATAGGTTAGGTTAGGTTAGGTAGGGTTGGTTAGGTTCGGTCATATATCTACGTTAATTTTAACTCCAATAAAAAAAATTTACCTCATACATATTGAAAAGGGTAGCTTTATCATTTCATAAGAAAATAATTAAGAGAAAATATATTAATTCAGGAAAACTTGGCTTACTAGGCAAATCGGGCCTTGCATAGTAGGCTGAGAAGTGCGTTCTGGCTACTAGGTACGACATATATATATATACATATATATATATATATATATATATATATATATATATATATATATATATATATATATATATATATATAGATATTAGTATATTTTGGTAGCAGTCTTTCCTGTAGACATATATTATTAAATATGACCGAAAAAGTAAGATTAATAATTCTAACACGAATTTTCTCTATCTTTCTTACGTTTCTTTTCACTGTTGATGGTAATTCAAAGATCAATTTTCCAAAATTCATTTTTATTTCTAGTCTGACGCGACACTTGAGAGCGTTTCGTAAAACTTATTACATTTTCAAAGACTTTAGTTTACAAACACACAACTGAAACTGAATAGAGCTTGCACATCTTCGAGTTTATATCTACATTTGGGTGAGGTGGATGAGGTGAAAACGAACTTTCAACAATGGGTATTAAATTCAAACACAAGACAGAACACGAAACAATGGGTATTGAATGGAAGTAATTGTAGAAAGCCTATTGGTCCATATTTCTTGATGCTTCTATATTGGAGCGGAGTCTACCCACTTCAAGACTCCGCTCCAATATAGAAGCATCAAGACAGTGTGTCAAAAAAGGTAACTAGGTGATGCTAAAAAATCCCCATCACACAGGATGGTTAGTCATACAGAGCCATATGTTCAGTAGCCTGCACTGACAAATTTTGGGTACACTGTGAGGATATCTTCAAGAACACGAGAGTGAATAAAGTAATTGCAAAGCTCCAGGTACCTCATGCCAACTGGTCTGAAAGGTCTAATACCTGGACATTCGGTGATGTAGTGTGGGAGATCATGCCGTAGTTCCTGCTCGCAGAGTTTGCAACTGGAGTGCTCAGGATTGGGAGATCCGTCACCTGTAGCCACCTGTCAAAGGTTACGGTAACCCAACCTGATCCTGGGAACCACTGTGTCGCACTGTCTAGTGGACGTTTAGTGTTGACCATAGATATAGGTTTCAGATCTGAACAAATCATAGATTTTTAGACTAGTACTTTCAGGTCGTTGGGAGTCAGTAATTTCTTTCCTATCAGACCTGAGTGTTTGGACCATTACAGTTTTGACAGTAGAGATGGTGATACCTACCTTGTGATGATCTTGAGATGATTTCGAGGCTTTAGTGTCCCCGCGGCCCGGTCCTCGACCAGGCCTCCACCCCCAGGAAGCAGCCCGTGACAGCTGACTAACACCCAGGTACCTAATTTACTGCTAGGTAACAGGGGCATAGGGTGAAAGAAACTCTGCCCATTGTTTCTCGCCGGCGCCTGGGATCGAACCCAGGACCACATGATCACAAGTCCAGCATGCTGTCCGCTCGGCCGACCGGCTCCCTCGCTCTTTCGCTCCCTTGTCTTTCACAGTTAGTAACTAATAGTTTCCTGTTGACATAGTTAGCCTTACACCGGTCTTGGCTTCCCCACACTCCAGTCTTAGCTTCCCCACACACCAGTCTTGGCTTCCCCCACACACCAGTCTTGGCTTCCCCACACACCAGTCTTGGCTTCCCCACACACCAGTCTTGGCTTCCCCACACACCAGTCTTGGCTTCCCCACACACCAGTCTTGGCTTCCCCACACACCAGTCTTGGCTTCCCCCACACACCAGTCTTGGCTTCCCCACACACCAGTCTTGGCTTCCCCACACACCAGTCTTGGCTTCCCCACACACCAGTCTTAGCTTCCCCACACACCGGTCTTGGCTTCCCCACACACCGGTCTTGGCTTCCCCACACTCCTGTCTTAGCTTTCCCACACACCAGTCTTGGCTTCCCCCACACACCAGTCTTGGCTTCCCCACACACCAGTCTTGGCTTCCCCACACACCGGTCTTGGCTTCCCCACACACCAGTCTTAGCTTCCCCACACTCCAGTCTTAGCTTCCCCACACTCCAGTCTTAGCTTCCCCACACACCAGTCTTAGCTTCCCCACACTCCAGTCTTAGCTTCCCCACACACCAGTCTTGGCTTCCCCACACACCGGTCTTGGCTTCCCCACACTCCTGTCTTAGCTTCCCCACACACCAGTCTTAGCTTCCCCACACACCAGTCTTAGCTTCCCCACACACCAGTCTTAGCTTCCCCACACACCAGTCTTAGCTTCCCCACACTCCAGTCTTAGCTTCCCCACACACCAGTCTTAGCTTCCCCACATACCAGTCTTAGCTTCCCCACACACCAGTCTTAGCTTCCCCACACACCAGTCTTAGCTTCCCCACACTCCTGTCTTAGCTTCCCCACACACCAGTCTTAGCTTCCCCACACACCAGTCTTAGCTTCCCCACACACCAGTCTTAGCTTCCCCACACTCCTGTCTTAGCTTCCCCACACACCAGTCTTAGCTTCCCCACACACCAGTCTTAGCTTCCCCACACACCAGTCTTGGCTTCCCCACACTCCTGTCTTAGCTTCCCCACACACCAGTCTTAGCTTCCCCACACACCAGTCTTAGCTTCCCCACACACCGGTCTTGGCTTCCCCACACTCCAGTCTTAGCTTCCCCACACACCAGTCTTGGCTTCCCCACACTCCAGTCTTAGCTTCCCCACACACCAGTCTTAGCTTCCCCACACACCAGTCTTAGCTTCCCCACACACCGGTCTTGGCTTCCCCACACACCAGTCTTAGCTTCCCCACACACCAGTCTTAGCTTCCCCACACACCGGTCTTGGCTTCCCCACACTCCAGTCTTGGCTTCCCCACACTCCTGTCTTAGCTTTCCCACACACCAGTCTTGGCTTCCCCCACACACCAGTCTTGGCTTCCCCACACACCAGTCTTGGCTTCCCCACACTCCAGTCTTAGCTTCCCCACACACCAGTCTTAGCTTCCCCACACACCAGTCTTGGCTTCCCCACACTCCAGTCTTAACTTCCCCACACACCAGTCTAAGCTTCCCCACACACCAGTCTTGGCTTCTCCACATTCCCAAATGATCCTAAATCCGCAAAATTAGCGTAATTATTATGTATATAGTATGAAAGGGAAGTCTTCAAATATCCCGCATTACTCACACTGATTTTCTCACTGAAAATTCACGTCATTGTTATTTCCCTTTATAACAAATATATTAATATTGTAGATAATAATTCGTTTCCACCTTATTATCTAAAGTTGTTGGACGCAATGTCTGGGTAGGTCTACCTCACTGGTAGGAAGAATAGGTTAATGTTCCTCACTGGTAGGAAGCCTAGGTTAATGTTCCTCACTGGTAGGAAGGCTAGGTTAATGTTCCTCACTGGTAGGAAGCCTAGGTTAATGTTCCTCACTGGTAGGAAGCCTAGGTTAATGTTCCTCACTGGTAGGAAGCCTGGGTTAATGTTCCTCACTGGTAGGAAGCCTAGGTTAATGTTCCTCACTGGTAGGAAGCCTAGGTTAATGTTCCTCACTGGTAGGAAGCCTAGGTTAATGTTCCTCACTGGTAGGAAGCCTAGGTTAATGTTCCTCACTGGTAGGAAGCCTGGGTTAATGTTCCTCACTGGTAGGAAGCCTAGGTTAATGTTCCTCACTGGTAGGAAGCCTAGGTTAATGTTCCTCACTGGTAGGAAGCCTAGGTTAATGTTCCTCACTGGTAGGAAGCCTAGGTTAATGTTCCTCACTGGTAGGAAGCCTAGGTTAATGTTCCTCACTGGTAGGAAGCCTAGGTTAATGTTCCTCACTGGTAGGAAGCCTAGGTTAATGTTCCTCACTGGTAGGAAGCCTAGGTTAATGTTCCTCACTGGTAGGAAGCCTAGGTTAATGTTCCTCACTGGTAGGAAGCCTAGGTTAATGTTCCTCACTGGTAGGAAGCCTAGGTTAATGTTCCTCACTGGTAGGAAGCCTAGGTTAATGTTCCTCACTGGTAGGAAGCCTGGGTTAATGTTCCTTACTGGTAGGAAGCCTAGGTTAATGTTCTTCACTGGTAGTAAGCCTAGGTTAATGTTCCTCACTGGTAGGAAGCCTGGGTTAATGTTCCTCACTGGTAGGAAGCCTAGGTTAATGTTCCTCACTGGTAGGAAGCCTAGGTTAATGTTCCTCACTGGTAGGAAGCCTAGGTTAATGTTCCTCACTGGTAGGAAGCCTAGGTTAATGTTCCTCACTGGTAGGAAGCCTAGGTTAATGTTCCTCACTGGTAGGAAGCCTAGGTTAATGTTCCTCACTGGTAGGAAGCCTAGGTTAATGTTCCTCACTGGTAGGAAGCCTGGGTTAATGTTCCTCACTGGTAGGAAGCCTAGGTTAATGTTCCTCACTGGTTTGAAGCCTAGGTTAATGTTTCTCACTGGTAGGAAGCCTAGGTTAATGTTCCTCACTGGTTTGAAGCCTAGGTTAATGTTCCTCACTGGTAGGAAGCCTTGGTTAATGTTCCTCACTGGTAGGAAGCCTTGGTTAATGTTCGTCACTGGTAGGAAGCCTAGGTTAATGTTCCTCACTGGTAGGAAACCTGGGTTAATGTTCCTCACTGGTAGGAAGCCTAGGTTAATGTTCCTCACTGGTAGGAAGCCTAGGTTAATGTTCCTCACTGGTAGGAAGCCTAGGTTAATGTTCCTCACTGGTAGGAAGCCTAGGTTAATGTTCCTCACTGGTAGGAAGCCTAGGTTAATGTTCCTCACTGGTAGGAAGCCTAGGTTAATGTTCCTCACTGGTAGGAAGCATAGGTTAATGCTCCTCACTGGTAGGAAGCCTAGGTTAATGTTCCTCACTGGTAGGAAGCCTAGGTTAATGTTCCTCACTGGTAGGAAGCCTAGGTTAATGTTCCTCACTGGTAGGAAGCCTAGGTTAATGTTCCTCACTGGTAGGAAGCCTAGGTTAATGCTCCTCACTGGTAGGAAGCCTAAGTTAATGTTCCTCACTGGTAGGAAGCCTAGGTTAATGTTCGTCACTGGTAGGAAGCCTAGGTTAATGTTCGTCACTGGTAGGAAGCCTAGGTTAATGTTCGTCACTGGTAGGAAGCCTAGGTTAATGTTACTCACTGGTAGGAAGCCTAGGTTAATGATCCTCACTGGTAGGAAGCCTTGGTTAATGTTCGTCACTGGTAGGAAGCCTAGGTTAATGTTCGTCACTGGTAGGAAGCCTAGGTTAATGTTCCTCTCTAGTAGGAAGCCTAGGTTAATGTTCCTCACTGGTAGGAAGCCCAGGTTAATGTTCCTCTCTAGTAGGAAGCCTGGGTTAATGTTCCTCTCTAGTAGGAAGCCTGGGTTAATGTTCGTCACTGGTAGGAAGCCTAGGTTAATGTTCCTCTCTAGTAGGAAGCCTAGGTTAATGTAAGCAAGGGACGACTGGTCATCCAGACTCTTCACCTCGTTCTAATCACCTGGTTCCGGTTCCAATCACTCTCGGAACTCAACTGTTAATAAACTGGCGTAAGGGGGTCTCTAATCCTGGTGGGCTCTATCGTCACTCCATGTGTAACTGATCATGGAGTCCGTCTGCACCGCGGCGCGTTTAATGGACCCGTCGTTAATTACTCTGACCAATTTCGTTCTGGTGTCTCTGTGACTAAACCATATAAACAGTGTAGGTCCATCATTGACCTCATCTACGGGTACAGTCCTAAAGAATTAACTACCAAAGTATCGTGCGAAATGTAACAAGCAGATTATCTGCCCATTACGCGAACACTCCAATTTCAACGCTCTCAACACCTGAAACACACACAGTTATAGAACACACGCAAAATTATATAAAACATGTTGGCAACATTAATAATTTTGTAACTAGCGTCAAAAGATTGTTATTTGCTAAGCTAAACGAAGTAGAGGGTTCAGTTCCTGAACCGATTATGTGCCTCTGTAATCCTTTACACCACCGCCCACGGGATGGGTATGGGGTGCATAATAAAGAAAGAAATTGAATTGAAACATGTTGGCAATATCCTGACGACCAAAACACTCTTCAATTTACGTCTTGTAAATACATTGGTAAATATTCAAGACAATTATGGAATCCTGCATAAAACATTTTTTAAATTATTATAATAACAATTACGTACTAATAAAGGATTTAATTTCTTTACTAATAAATGTTTGATATATATATATATATATATATATATATATATATATATATATATATACATATATATATATATATATATGTATATATATATATATATATATATATATATATATATATATATATATATATATATATATATATATATATAATATACGGCGAGAGGTGTTCTCCGCCCAATTGTAAATTTTTCTGAAGCAATTAGAGACCTGAAGGACAAATGTATAATTAGTGAAATTGGTCGTCCTTTGTCGAGACGACATAAATGTACAAGATCTTATATATACATTAATTCGGTATTAATAGTTTAGTATTTTGTTACAGGCAATAATTATATAATGTTTGGTATCAGTAACTTATTCTAAATATTATTGACTGTAAGACGAGCCATTTAATTTGTTCTTTAAACCAATTTTCGTAGTTCCTAAAGATTTTGATCGGCTTAATATATTTGGTTTAAAAAAAATATTACAATATTTCATATTAGAGAGTTAAGAGTTATTAGTTACACATCGAAACACATATGAGCTCTCAGTTTATATTCAACACAATTTCATTTATCATGTATATATATATATATATATATATATATATATATATATATATATATATATATATATATATATATATTAGTATATTTTGGTAGCAGTCTTTCCTGTAGACATATATTATTAAATATGACCGAAAAAGTAAGATTAATAATTCTAACACGAATTTTCTCAATCTTTCGTACATTACGCTTCACTGTTGGAGGTAAATCAAAAATTAATTCTCCAAAATTCATTTTTATTTCTAGTCTGACGCGACACGGGCGCGTTTCGTAAAACTTATTACATTTTCAAAGACTTTTAGTTCACAAATACACAACTGAATAGTACTTACGTATCTCAGATTTTATATCTACATTTGAGTGAGGTGGGAGGGGTGATGTGGCATTAAGACAAGACAGAACAAGAGGGGATATTAATAGGGTATTAAAAGTATCAACACAAGACAGAACACAAACAATGGGTATTGAATAGAAGTGTTTGTAGAAAGCCTATTGGTCCATATTTCTTGATGCTTCTATATTGGAGCGGAGTCTTGAGGTGGGTAGAATATAGTTGTGCAATAATTGGCTGTTGATTGCTGGTGTTGACTTCTTGATGTGTAGTGCCTCGCAAACGTCAAGCCGCCTGCTATCGCTGTATCTAACGATGATTTCTGTGTTGTTTACTAGGAATTCTCTGGCGATGGTTTGGTTGTGGGAAGAGATTATATGTTCCTTAATGGAGCCCTGTTGCTTATGCATCGTTAAACGCCTAGAAAGAGATGTTGTTGTCTTGCCTATATACTGGGTTTTTTGGAGCTTACAGTCCCCAAGTGGGCATTTGAAGGCATAGACGACGTACGTGGGTGTGGGTGCACACCCACACCCACGTACAGACTGGCGAAGCGACTCAACGGCCTGCTGACTCCTTATGTTCCTTGCGCCTTCAGCCTGAAGTCTCCAAAGGAATTTGTTGACTTACTGCGGGGCACACAGGCCACAGGGATAAGAGCCTCGTTGGACGTAGAATCGCTGTTTACCAACGTACCTGTGGACGAGACAATCGGAATGATAGCCGACAGAGTGTATCGTGATCCAGCCTGTACTCCTCTTGACATACCAGAAAATATTCTGAGGAAACTACTCCAAGCTTGTACTAAAGAGGCACCCTTCTTGAGCCCGGATGGGCACATGTATAAGCAAGTAGATGGGGTCGCCATGGGTTCTCCCCTAGGTGTCCTGTTTGCAAACTTCTATATGGGTACCATCGAGCAAAAAGTCTTAGTCGACATGAACTTGAAACCGGCCATATACTGCAGGTATGTTGACGGCATTTTTACACAGGTACCTGATGTCAGACATCTGCAGGAGCTGAAGGAGGCATTTGAGCAGAGTTCCGTGCTGCGTTTCACTTACGAGATGGAAAAGGATGGGAAGCTGCCCTTTCTAGATGTAACAGTCATGGAAAAGGGCGGAGGTTTCCACACTGCAGTCTACACTAAGGAAACAAACATAGGAATGTGCCTAAATGCCAACAGCGACTGCCCTAACAGGTACAAGAGGAGTGTTGTTAACGCATATGTCGACCGTGCTCTCAGCCACAGCTCAGAATGGAAGCAAGTCGACGAAGAACTCTGTAGGGTAAGGCAGGTGCTAGTCAATAACGGCTTCTCCAATGGTTTCGTCGAAGACATCATAAGAAGGAAAGTGAAAAGCCATGCAACCTCTGAAGAGACAACTAACACAACACCTATACCCCATATTAGACTATTTTACAGGAACTTCTTTTCCACAGCTCATAAAACGGAGGAAAGGGTCCTGAAAGATATTGTTAACAGAAACGTTATCCCTACAGACAAAAATCAGAGGATACAACTGACGATTTACTATAAAACCAGAAAAACGGCCAGCCTACTCATGAGAAACTCTCCAGACACAAAACAGAACGCTTTAAAAGAGACTAACGTCGTCTATGCCTTCAAATGCCCACTTGGGGACTGTAAGCTCCAAAAAACCCAGTATATAGGCAAGACAACAGCATCTCTTTCTAGGCGTTTAACGATGCATAAGCAACAGGGCTCCATTAAGGAACATATAATCTCTTCCCACAACCAAACCATCGCCAGAGAAATCCTAGTAAACAACACAGAAATCATCGATAGATACAGCGATAGCAGGCGGCTTGACGTTTGCGAGGCACTACACATCAAGAAGTCAACACCAGCAATCAACAGCCAATTATTGCACAACTATATTCTACCCACCTCAAGACTCCGCTCCAATATAGAAGCATCAAGAAATATGGACCAATAGGCTTTCTACAAACACTTCTATTCAATACCCATTGTTTGTGTTCTGTCTTGTGTTGATACTTTTAATACCCTATTAATATCCCCCTTGTTCTGTCTTGTGTTAATGCCACATCACCCCTCCCACCTCACTCAAATGTAGATATAAAATCTGAGATACGTAAGTTCTATTCAGTTGTGTATTTGTGAACTAAAAGTCTTTGAAAATGTAATAAGTTTTACGAAACGCGCCCGTGTCGCGTCAGACTAGAAATAAAAATGAATTTTGGAGAATTAATTTTTGATTTACCTCCAACAGTGAAGCGTAATGTACGAAAGATTGAGAAAATTCGTGTTAGAATTATTAATCTTACTTTTTCGGTCATATTTAATAATATATATATATATATATATATATATATATATATATATATATATATATATATATATATATAAGATTAATAATTATATAATATAATAATTATATTATATCTTATATATATATTAATAAGATTAATATATATATAAGATTAATAATTCTAACACGAATTTTCTCAATATTTCTTATGGTTCTTTTCACTGTCGATGGTAATTGAAAAATCAGTTCTCCAAAATTCATTTTTATTTCTAGTCTGACGAGACACTTGAACGCTTTTCGTAATAACTTATTACATTTTCAAAAACTTTAGTTTACACACACACACAACTATAACCTGCAAACACTAAAACAGATTTCTTACTATGCTATAATTCAAACGGCTTTTCATTTTATATACCTGCATTTGGGTGAGGTGATATGCATACAACAGTTTTGGATGAGGTGAAAACAAACTTTCAACACAAGATAGAACACGAAGTATTGGGTAATATTGGGTAAAGTTAAAGGGGAAGAATGGAAGTAAATGCAAAGGGCCTATTGGCTCACATTTCTTGATGCTTCTATATTGGTGCGGAGTCTTGAAGTGGGTAGAATATAGTTGCGCATTAATTGGCTGTTGATTGCTGGTGTTGACTTCTTGATGTGTAGTGCCTCGCAGATATCAAGCTACCCGGTATCGCTGTATCTATCGATGATTTCCATGTTTTTTGTTAAGACTTCTCTGGTGATGGTCTGGTTGTGGGAAGAGATTATATGTTCCTTAATGGAGCCCTGTTGCTTATGCATCGTTAATTGCCTGGAAAGAGATGTTGTTGTCTTGCCTATATACTGAGTTCTTTGAGGCTTACAGTCCCCAAGTGGGCATTTGAAGGCATAGATGACATTGGTCTCTTGTAAAGCGTTCTGCTTTGTGTCTGGAGAGTTTCTCATGAGTAGGTTGGCCGTTTTCTTGGTTTTATAGTAAATCGTCAATTGTATCTTCTGATTTTTGTCTGTAAAGATTAACGTTTCTATTAACAATATATTTCGGGACCCTTTCCTCCGTTTTATGAGCTGTGGAAAAGAAGTTCCTGTAAAATAGTCTAATAGGGGGGTACAGGTGTTGTGTTAGTTGTCACTTTAGAGGTTGCATGGCGTTTTACCTTCCTTTTTATGATGTCTTCAACGAAACCATTAGAGAAGCCGTTGTTGACTAGGACCTGCCTTACCCTACAGAGTTCTTCATCGACTTGCTTCCATCCTGAGCTGTGGCTGAGAGCACGGTCGACATAAGCGTTAACAACACTCCTCTTGTACCTGTCTGGGTAGTCACTGTTGGCATTGAGGCACATTTCTATGTTTGTTTCCTTAGTGTAGACTGCAGTGTGGAAACCTCCGCTCCTTTCCATGACTGTTACATCTAGAAAGGGCAGCTTCCCATCCTTCTCCATCTCGTAAGTGAAACGCAACATAGAATTCCGCTCAAATGCCTCCTTCAGCTCCTGCAGATGTCTGACATCAGGTACCTGTGTAAAAATGTCGTCAACATACCTGCAGTATATGGCCGGTTTCAAGTTCATGTCGACTAAGACCTTTTTTTCGATGGTACCCATGTAGAAGTTCGCAAACATGACACCTAGGGGAGAACCCATGGCGACCCCATCTACTTGCTTATACATGTGCCTATCCGGGCTCAAGAAGGGTGCCTCTTTAGTGCAAGCTTGGAGTAGTTTCCTTAGAATGTTTTCTGGTATGTCAAGAAGAGTACAGGCCGGATCACGATAACCCCACCATTGAGGTGATTCGATGATATATCTATGACCAATTTGACCACCGAGCGCTGTTGGATCTTGGATAAATAGTCTCACGACTATCAAGATTTTTGTACAGTCGTGTGGCCTAGTGGTTAAAGTACCAGGTACGCCAAGGTGCATAGTGCTCCTGGCTGTCTGGGTTCGAATTCTTCTGGGGCGTTTAGTTTTCGGTTGCATATTGGCTTGGGGACCATTCAAGGATGAGCTCTACTTTTTTACGTTTGTGTTACTCATGTAGCCCCAACAGTGAGGTGATTCAATGAAATAACTGAATCCTAAAATTTACCACCGAGTGCTGTTGGAAGGTTGGGTTAAAAGTCTCATGACTTCCATCCTTTTTTCTAGTCATTAAAGTCTAATTGGTATGGTACTGGATACACTGAGGTTCAGAGAGCCCTGGCTGTCGGGGTTCAAATCCTTCAGGGGTGATTCCCAGACGCGTGCTTAAGCTGCCTTAACGAGTGTGGTCACGTTAGCAGTGAAACCCTTGTTGGGCCCCGGTGTGTATTCACCTAGTTGTGCTTGCTGGGGTTGAGCTCTACTTCTTTCGTCCTGCCTTTTAACTGTAAAGGGTTGTGTGTGTGTGAATACTCCATCATCCTTGGTTTGTAGTTATCAATGGAGATTGTGGAAAAAACCTGCCAGAATTTATATGAAAGGAGACTACTAAGGACTTGTACTGTACTAACTTAAAAATTACTGTATGCAAATTAATTCATCTAAAGTCTCTAGCTAGGGTCGTAAATTCTAGCTCCTCTTTTCCTAATGACAGATTGTGGGCTGTAAAGGGGCAGGTGGGGTGAATGAATTAGTTGATTGAAGTTCCAGTCCACCTTCAGATAAGTATCTCACATTAACTTGTATTTTTTATACAAGGAAAAGATTTTAATAAATTCAGTTCTATGATTGAATACTGGTTCTGTTTAAAGCAGGGATTTAAACATGTACATAGTCTAGCCTAGCACCATGACTATTAACTGCCAATATTTTCTTATACTAATAACACAACTATTTAAATTGTAGTAGTATGATATTAAATGACCTAGAATGTGGTCTAAGTACTGTTAACTAAGTACTAAAGATTATATTCAATTGGATGAACTTATATGATAAATTAAAAATAGCTGAGCTAGCAATTGTTAACTTAATTTATATGTTCAAGGATATATATAGATAACACTACACACCTTGGAGTTGTGTAAAATCCTGGTTTGTGCCTCGGAGAGGCTACGGGATCCAGTAAGTTCAGTAGAACTTCATTTTCAACTCTTTTTATCCTGTCATAGCTCAGTCGATTAAGGCAGTGTCTGGGATGCTCCCGGACGCAGGTTCGAATCCTCGCCAAAGCCCTTGTGGATTTGTTCATTTGTTTATATATAGATATATTCAATTAATATAGAGCTTCAGTTGCTGCAATATAAATGAATACTTACTGAAATATGAGGCGTTGCCTCACCCTATAACCGACAGACAGACTTATTGGATATATTAAAGTTATACAAGCATACAATTGGCCAATTAATACACTAGTAACATTCAATATACTTCTCTGAATACCGGGTGCCTGTCTGACAAGTGTGCCAGACTGGATAACTTTCTTGTCGAGTTTAGACACGATATTTTATATCACAGCTTTGCTGTAGATTGTTCTGGTAGCGTTGCTATGTGATTATTTCCTTAATTGCATTTGCAGAAGGATGATAGGTGATGATGATGGAGGTTGAGACAGTGTCACTTAGTGTGCTCCACTCTATACTTATTAGACATGTTTTAGGAATTTTTCCTTGTAGATATATTGTTCAGGTACTCCCACAGTTCTAGAGAGTAATCACTGGTGATAAAGATAATTCGATAAGGTGTTTTTAGCTAATTAATGTTCGCTAAGCACCGTGACACGTGTTCACAGCTTGTAAACACACGCGTTCTACGTTGGGCGCCCCTGTCGGTCGCTTCATTCCTGAGATGGCTCCTCCCTCTCCCTTGAGAGGGGTAGCTTTCAATGAATATTGATTGATTATTTTTACTGTCTTGACATATGATTGAGATAAGATGTGATTATAATATAATTAGATATAGGATTTAAAGATTATAAATAGTACTTGCTAGCACCATTGATTCTTATTAAGGATTTGATTTATTAAGGATTCTTATTAAGGATCCCTACCAGAAATCGATTCAATTGTTCCAATAGTTTTTTAATAAAGAAATCCTTCCAGAAGCTTCTGGATCCTTGAGAAATCATGCACCAAGTCACGTAGGCAACCAAGGGCCCTATGGTCTACGTAATCATAGGCATTGTCATGTACGATCTAGATGTATAATGAATCTATAGTGATTCTGATATGATTTTAATATGATTTTGTTATTATTTAGATATGATATAGAAACAATACATTTCTTAGATAATAATATAGATATAGTTGGTACAAATTTTCCACAGAAATGGCTTCCAAGACTTCTGCTTTAAGCGCATTACATTGGTAAGTAATCATCTAGATCTGCTCAACTAGTTGAGGTTTGAGGGTTTTGACCTTCAGCTCTTGGGTCCCTCCACTCATCCATAAATCTATCCATTTAATCACTGCTCCGATGACTTTTATTATAATTGATGGGGTACCAGGTGGTGCCTTGTCTCATCCTTTAACATAACAGTTGCATGGCTGACGTCTAGGCCTTTTATTAATCATTAAAAGTTTAAATATCTTTTTTCAGATGCGTGTAAATGTTAAAATATTTGCTTATTTTATACAGCTTCATTTTGTGAGAAAATCTATTCAAGTCCGGAGACAGGTCGGTGTATGTTTGGGTGAGAATGTTTGCAGCACAACACTGCTGGTTTGCTGTGGGTGCCCACATGGTTAGGGGTAATCCCTAACCAGTGTTCACTCTAGCTTCAGACGTGAAGGCAAGAGTCAGGTGTTGTAGCCGCTGGTGTTGTTGGTGAATACTGTTGTCTAAGATGCCCGCTCCTGTTGCTCGCTCCTGTTGCTTGATCCTGTTGCTCGCTCCTGTTGATTGATCCTGTTGCTCGCTCCTGTTGCTGGATGGAAGGGTTAGACTCGCGGGTCCCTTTGAGCTCTTCACAATATTTTTCACTGTTCAATTTGTGTTCGACAGCACGTTCATTTCTCAATTTTAATTTTGTTTTGTTCATACAAAGTTTAGCTGTGATTTATGTCTGGTTCATTAAAGTGAATGTCAAGGCTGTCGTAACTTACTGCTGGAGACTCCGGCAATTGCTCTCTCAACATTGCAAGATAAACAAGTCCACAAGAGAGAGAGAGAGAGAGAGAGAGAGAGAGAGAGAGAGAGAGAGAGAGAGAGAGAGAGAGAGAGAGAGAGAGAGAGAGAGAAAAGGGTCACTTTTTCATGTCATATTTAATAACAGACAGCAACAAACACCAGACAGACAGACTAGCAAGCAGATACTATTAAACTACAGCAAACTAGACATTGAGATGAAGGGAGTAATGAATTCAACTCCAGTCCGTATTCATACCGAAATTATGTTTCACTTTTTCTTAATTGTCGCGAATTTTGCACTTACTGGACGTGGCTGTAATTCCTAACTGGTGAGAGAGAGAGAGAGGGCGAGAAAGAGAGAGAGGGAGAGGACGATACAGTGAGAGGACAGAGAGAGTGAGAGAGAGAGATCGTACCACAACGCTAAATTGATATGTCAAGGAAATTTAACAGGAAAGAAAAAATATTGACCTAAATCCTGCTACTAATACTGTCGCTGCTACTGTTACTGTTATTGCTACTGTTGCTGCAACTGTTACTGTTGCTGCTACTGTTGCTGCAACTGTTACTGTTGCTGCTACTGTTACTGCTGTTGATACTTGTTACTGTTGTTCCTACTGTTACTGCAGATACTACTTTTACTGCTGCTACTACTGTTATTGTTGCTGCTACTGTTACTGCTACTGTTACTGCTGCTGTTACTGTTATTGTTGCTACTACTGTTACTGTTACTGCTGCTGCTACTGTTACTGCTGTTGCTACTGTTACTGGTGATGCTACTGTTACTATTGATACTTGTTACTATTGCTGCTGCTGCTGTTACTGGAGAGCAGCTGGTACAAGTATGAGTGAAAGCAGCTGGTACAAGTATGAGTGAGAGCAGCTGGTACAAGTATGAGTGAGAGCAGCTGGTACAGGTATGAGTGAGAGCAGCTGGTACAAGTATGAGTGAGAGCAGCTGGTTCAAGTATGAGTGAGAGCAGCTGGTACAAGTGTGAGTGAGAGCAGCTGGTGCAAGTATGAGTGAGAGCAGCTGGTACAGGTGTGTGTGAGAGCAGCTGGTACAAGTATGAGTGAGAGCAGCTGGTACAGGTGTGTGTGAGAGCAGCTGGTACAAGTATGAGTGAGAGCAGCTGGTACAAGTATGAGTGGGAGCAGCTGGTACAAGTATGAGTGAGAGCAGCTGGTACAAGTATGAGTGAGAGCAGCTGGTACAAGTATGAGTGAGAGCAGCTGGTACAAGTATGAGTGAGAGCAGCTGGTACAAGTATGAGTGAGAGCAGCTGGTACAAGTATGAGTGAGAGCAGCTGGTACAAGTATGAGTGAGAGCAGCTGGTACAAGTATGAGTGAGAGCAGCTGGTACAAGTATGAGTGAGAGCAGCAGCCTCACATGAACCAATAGCCATCTTGCAATTTTTTTAATCACATATTTTTTTTGTTATTCTCATGTTTTGTAACTTATGACGTTTTCAACAAAACCGTTAGAGAAGCCGTTGTTGACTAGGACCTGCCTTACCCTACAGAGTTCTTCATTGACTTGCTTCCATCCTGAGCTGTGGCTGAGAGCCCGGTCGATGTAAGCGTTGACAACACTCCTCTTGTACCTGTCTGGGCAGTCACTGTTGGCATTGAGGCACATTCCTATGTTTGTTTCTTTAGTGTAGACTGCAGTGTGAAAACCTCCGCTCCTTCCCGTGAAGGTTACATCTAGAAAGGGCAGCTTCCCATCATTCTCCATCTCGTAAGTGAAACTCAACACAGAATTCCGCTCAAGTGCCTCCTTCAGCTGCTGCAGACGTCTGGCATCAGGTACCTGCATAAAAATGTTGTTAACATACCTGCAGTATATGGTGGGTTTCAAGTCCATGTCAACTAAGACCCTCTGCTCGATGGTACCCATGTAGAAGTTTGCAAACAGGACACCTAGGGGAGAACCTATGACGACCCCATCTACTTGCTTATACATGTGCCCATGTGGGCTCAAGAAGGGTGCCTCTTCAGTGCAGGCTTGGAGTAGTTTCCTTAGTATGTTTTCTGGTATGTCAAAAGGAGTACAGGCCGGATCACTCTGTTCGCTATCATCCCAATTGTTTCATCCATAGGTACGTTGGTAAACAGTGACTCTACATCCATCTATCCCTGTAGCCCGTGTTCCCTGCAGTAAATCAACAAATTCCTTTAGAGACTTCAGGCTGAAAGCACAAGGTACATAAGGAGTCAGCAAGACGTTGAGTCGCTTAGCCAGTCTGTATATGGGTGTGGGTATCTGGCTGATGATTGGCTGAAGTGGGTTTCCAGGCTTGTGGGTCTTGACAGTTCCATACGCATACCCAGGTTTGTATTCCCCGATAACCTTTGGCAGGTGGAGTCCGGATTTCTTGGCATTCACAGTTTCGATCAATCTGTTTACCTTCGTTTTCAATTCGGATGTAGTGTCCTTCGTTACCCTTTGGAATTTAGTTTGGTCAGAGAGTATGAGGTTCATTTTTGCCACATATTCGTCTTTTTTTAAGAATAACTTATTTGGCGACTTGTCACCTCTCTTGACAACTATCTCCTTGTTCTCGTGAAGGCTTTTAGCTGATGCTTTGAGCTCGGGAGACAGTATGGTGCTTCTGCAGTTACCTCGAATCTCTCCTCCTTCTTCAATAAGTTTAGAGACTTAGTTTGGAGTATTTTAGAGAACTGATATTTCAATTACTATCGACAGTGAAGAAAAACACAAGAAATATTGAGAGAATCCATGTTAGAATTATTAATCTTACCTTTCGGTCATGTCATATTCAACATCATATATATATATATATATATATATATATATATATATATATATATATATATATATACATATATATATATATATATATATATATATATATATATATATATATATATATATATATATATATATATATATAATATGCATACATACGTACGTGTATAGCAGAGTCAATCATCCGATTTTGTGCTCAAAATTACTACCAGCGTGTAATTGCACATATCCATTAGTTAATCAGTGTGTAAAAGAAAGATGAGCTTGTGTGTGTGTGTTTAATACTGGCAGAATATGCCTGGCCAGTGAGGAAGGTAATACTTTGTTTAAACTTTGCTGGCGATTAAAATTTCTGTAAATGTAGGTTGTCTGAGCGTCGAGTCACGGCTCAAAAATATATAAAGAATTTTTGAGTTGTGAATTGTGGGAGTGAGAGAGTGTAGCGAGCCAGGAGCAAATTGCTTCTGACGGAGGCTGGCGAGGCACTTTAGGTGACAGTGAAGACGACCTCGGGGATATAGAACTCCGCCTTTGGTCTCAGTGTTCCCCTCTTGCAGCTTGCAAGTTGTTGCAGTAATGAGCTGGCACTCGATATTTCCCCCGTGACTAATGTGCATGGCTAGCAACATTTCAACCCTTCCCAGATATGACATGACGGTATTTACTGTGGAATGTCAGTGACATGAGAGTGAGGAGTGTGGCGCCTCGTCAGTAGGAGGTGTGAGGGACCTCACCCTGGCAGTGTTGACCTTCACCCTGCAGCTGGGACCTGCACCCTGCAGCTGGGACCTGCACCCTGCAGCTGGGACCTGCACCCTGGCAGTGTTGACCTGCACCCTGCAGCTGGGACCTTCACCCTGCAGCTGGGACCTTCACCCTGCAGCTGGGACCTGCACCCTGCAGCTGGGACCTGCACCCTGCAGCTGGGACCTGCACATGACCAGGTGGGACCTGCACCCTGCAGCTGGGACCTGCACCCTGCAGCTGGGACCTGCACCCTGCAGCTGGGACCTGCACCCTGCAGCTGGGACCTTCACCCTGCAGCTGGGACCTGCACCCTGCAGCTGGGACCTGCACCCTGCAGCTGGGACCTGCACCCTGCAGCTGGGACCTGCACCCTGGCAGTGTTGACCTGCACCCTGCAGCTGGGACCTGCACCCTGCAGCTGGGACCTTCACCCTGCAGCTGGGACCTTCACCCTGCAGCTGGGACCTGCACCCTGCAGCTGGGACCTGTACCCTGCAGCTGGGACCTGCACCCTGCAGCTGGGACCTGCACCCTGCAGCTGGGACCTTCACCCTGCAGCTGGGACCTTCACCCTGCAGCTGGGAACTGCACCCTGCAGCTGGGACCTGCACCCTGCAGCTGGGACCTGCACCCTGCAGCTGGGACCTGCACCCTGCAGCTGGGACCTGCAACTTGCGGCTGGGACCTGCACCCTGCAGCTGGGACCTGCACCCTGCAGCTGGGACCTGCACCCTGCAGCTGGGACCTGCACCCTGCAGCTGGGACCTGCACATGACCAGGTGGGACCTGCACCCTGCAGCTGGGACCTGCACCCTGCAGCTGGGACCTGCACCCTGCAGCTGGGACCTGCACCCTGCAGCTGGGACCTTCACCTTGCAGCTGGGACCTGCACCCTGCAGCTGGGACCTGCACCCTGCAGCTGGGACCTGCACCCTGCAGCTGGGACCTGCACCCTGGCAGTGTTGACCTGCACCCTGCAGCTGGGACCTGCACCCTGCAGCTGGGACCTTCACCCTGCAGCTGGGACCTTCACCCTGCAGCTGGGACCTGCACCCTGCAGCTGGGACCTGCACCCTGCAGCTGGGACCTGCACCCTGCAGCTGGGACCTGCACCCTGCAGCTGGGACCTTCACCCTGCAGCTGGGACCTTCACCCTGCAGCTGGGACCTGCACCCTGCAGCTGGGACCTGCACCCTGCAGCTGGGACCTGCACCCTGCAGCTGGGACCTGCACCCTGCAGCTGGGACCTGCACCCTGCGGCTGTGACCTGCACCCTGCAGCTGGGACCTGCACCCTGCAGCTGGGACCTGCACCCTGCAGCTGGGACCTGCACCCTGCAGCTGGGACCTGCACCCTGCAGCTGGGACCTGCACCCTATGGCTGTGACCTGCACCCTGCAGCTGGGACCTGCACCCTGCAGCTGGGACCTGCACCCTGCAGCTGGGACCTGCACCCTGCAGCTGGGACCTGCACCCTGCAGCTGGGACCTGCACCCTGCAGCTGGGACCTGCACCCTGCAGCTGGGACCTTCACCCTGCAGCTGGGACCTGCACCCTGCAGCTGGGACCTGCACCCTGCAGCTGGGACCTTCACCCTGCAGCTGGGACCTGCACCCTGCAGCTGGGACCTGCACCCTGCAGCTGGGACCTGCACCCTGCAGCTGGGACCTGCACCCTGCAGCTGGGACCTGCACCCTGCAGCTGGGACCTTCACCCTGCAGCTGGGACCTGCACCCTGCAGCTGGGACCTGCACCCTGCAGCTGGGACCTTCACCCTGCAGCTGGGACCTGCACCCTGCAGCTGGGACCTGCACCCTGCAGCTGGGACCTGCACCCTGCAGCTGGGGCCTGCACCCTGCAGCTGGGACCTGCACCCTGCAGCTGGGACCTGCACCCTGCAGCTGGGACCTGCACCCTGCAGCTGGGGCCTGCACCCTGCAGCTGGGACCTGCACCCTGCAGCTGGGACCTGCACCCTGCAGCTGGGACCTGCACATGACCAGGTGGACTCAACTGTGGTGTTGTGGTGGGGTGTTCCCACGGGGGTCCCCCTGAACCCCTGTGGCTGGCCCGGTCTGTGTTGGGCAGTGTTGCTGAGGCTGTGTGTTGATGACCCGAGTGATGTGTTGTGTGTCAGGTGGGTGGCCGGCTGTGTCCGGGTCTCTCTCCTCTCTTGTTTATACTCCTGTGTCAGGTGGGTGGCCGGCTGTGTCCGGGTCTCTCTCCTCTCTTGTTTATACTCCTGTGTCAGGTGGGTGGCCGGCTGTGTCCGGGTCTCTCTCCTCTCTTGTTTATACTCCTGTGTCAGGTGGGTGGCCGGCTGTGTCCGGGTCTCTCTCCTCTCTTGTTTATACTCCCTCTCTCCTTCCCTTCTCTCATCTATCCTTCACTGTCCCACTTCTCTTCCCATCCTCCCCCTTCTCCACTCACTCTCCCCTCTTCTACTCTCTCTCTCTCTTCCCTCTCTCAATATATCACCTCCTCCTCTCCTCTCCTCTCTTCGAAGACATCTCTGTGAGTTGTCTGTCTGTGTTCCTGTTTATCTTCTTGTCTTCCCCTCTCTTTTTACCCCTAGTCGAATGGTTATCTCTGCCTGCCTCTCTCTGTCTTTCTCAATCTGTCTATATGTCTCAGTGTCTCTAATTTTGTCTGTCTCTCTCTTTCTCATATTAATAATAATATAATAATCTACCATTGGCATGTGGGAGGTCTGCCAGTGGGAGGAGCCTAATAGTGTGAAATATTACAAATAAATCATAGTTCCCTGTTTGGTATGAGAAAGGGGGGTGGGAGGTGGGGGGGGGGGGGCTTGATGAAGTGAGAAAATTCACTGAGGTGATGCGAACCTGCGACCAAGGCATTGTCAGCTGTATACTCTACGACTGTACCATCACTGACTTGGTAAAACTTATACAACCAGATTTCTACTGAAATCACAAGACGTATTTAGAGGCCTCTCCTGAAGCCAGTCCAAATTTGTCATATGACTCCCAAGCACTTGGGTGGAGGCAAAGCTTGGGAGTCCTCCACAATGTAATTGTGGAAAGATCGTGTGTTTTATAGTACTAAGGCCTAAATATGAATAGCAGAACATTTATGTTAATTTTCCCAAGATCAGTGAATAATGATGTACGCGCCACAGTTCCCGCAGTGGTGGAGCACTTGCCCCGGACCTTCACGAACGCTTTGGCCTGGGTTCGTATCCTGGCCTGGGAGGATTGACTGGGCGCTTCATCTTCCTTCTGTCCCGTCCGACTTAGCTTCATCTTGGTACTGTCTGAACATTCCGTCACCGTCCTGGTCATGCCCTCGCTGGCGGCTACCAAACTCTAGCCTCATACTGGTGCAAATAACCAGATCTCAACCTCACATTAATGATCTTTTCTTGACGACACGAAGTAGAAACCTCGCCAGGCTTTAAGGTCAATATTTTATTCACTACACACATTGATAACCAGAATGTTTAGGACCATGATGAGGCCTGAACTATCCGGAGCCACTCAGAAGAGAAATACAATCATCTGATTATAGGTTCATCAGTGTTGGCCGAGCAGGAGTCCCCATCAGTTATGTTGACCGTGGACATCAGCCATTTGTAACCGGCTACTCGAAAATAATTTAGCGATCAATATGTTTTTTTAAAGTGAAGTTTACAAAATATTTCCTGTGCTTCGACAGCAGGACCTCGAGAAGCAGCATCAACATGTTATCATGCTGATAACTGTTATCATGTTATCATGCTGGTAATTTTTTGGGGGGAATATCATTACGAATGAAGCTGAAAGAAGTTGAAAGACATCTGCTGGTTAATAGACATCAAGTGGTTAATTGTCAAGTGTTTGGTTAAGGAAAATTTTCAGTGCTAGCTTAGATTTTCAACTGGACTGGTCAGCAAAGTTAGTTCAGAGAGAAGCCAGAAAACAGAAGTTAGGAACAGTCCAGAAGCAAGACGCAAGGTGAACACAGGAAGCAACGGTCCAGAAGCAAGACGCAAGGTGAACACAGGAAGCAACGGTCCAGAAGCAAGACGCAAGGTGAACACCGGAAGCAACGGTCCAGAAGCAAGACGCAAGGTGAACACCGGAAGCAACGGTCCAGAAGCAAGACGCAAGGTGAACACAGGAAGCACCGGTCCAGAAGCAAGACGCAAGGTGAACACAGGAAGCAACGGTCCAGAAGCAAGACGCAAGGTGAACACAGGAAGCAACGGTCCAGAAGCAAGACGCAAGGTGAACACCGGAAGCAACGGTCCAGAAGCAAGACGCAAGGTGAACACAGGAAGCACCGGTCCAGAAGCAAGAGAAAACAATGACATTAGCCTTGCGTCCCTCCACACACTGTTGGCGCCAACAGCAGCTGACATCCCTCAGTCAGGAACAGTCAGGAACAGTCAGGAACAGTCAGGAACTGTCAGGAACAGCTAGGAACTGTCAGGAACAGTCAGGAACTGTCAGGAACAGTCAGGAACAGCCAGGAACTGTCAGGAACAGTCAGGAACTGTCAGGAACAGCCAGGAACAGGCAAGAACAGTCAGGAACAACCAGGAACAGTCAGGAACAGTCAGGAACTGTCAGGAACAGTCAGGAACTGTCAGGAACAGTCAGGAACAGTCAGGAACTGTCAGGAACAGTCAGGAACTGTCAGGAACAGCCAGGAACAGTCAGGAACAGTCAGGAACTGTCAGGAACAGTCAGGAACTGTCAGGAACAGTCAGGAACAGCTAGGAACAGGCAAGAACAGTCAGGAACAGCCAGGAACTGTCAGGAACAGTCAGGAACTGTCAGGAACAGTCAGGAACTGTCAGGAACAGTCAGGAACAGTCAGGAACAGTCAGGAACAGCCAGGAACAGGCAAGAACAGTCAGGAACAGTCAGGAACAGTCAGGAACAGCCAGGAACAGCCAGGAACTGTCAGGAACTGTCAGGAACTGTCAGGAACAGTCAGGAACAGTCAATAACAGTCAGGAACAGTCAGGAACAGCCAGGAACAGCCAGGAACTGTCAGGAACAGTCAGGAAGAGTCAGGAACAGTCAGGAACAGTCAGGAACAGTCAGGATCAGTTAGGAACAGCCAGGAACAGTCAGGAACAGCCAGGAACAGTCAGGAACACCCAGGAACAGTCAGGAACAGTCAGGAACAGTCAGGAATACCCAGGAACAGTCAGGAACAGCCAGGAACAGTCAGGAACAGCCAGGTACAGTCAGCAACAGCCAGGAACAGCCAGGAACAGTCAGAAACAGCCAGGAACAGTCAGGAACAGCCAGGAACAGTCAGGAACAGCCAGGAACAGTCAGAAACAGCCAGAAACAGTCAGGAACAGTCAGAAACAGCCAGGAACAGCCAGGAACAGTCAGAAACAGCCAGGAACAGCCAGGAACAGCCAGGAACAGTCAGAAACAGCCAGGAACAGCCAGGAACAGTCAGAAACAGCCAGAAACAGTCAGGAACAGTCAGAAACAGCCAGGAACAGCCAGGAACAGTCAGCAACAGTCAGGAACAGCCAGGAACAGTCAGGAACAGCCAGGAACAGTCAGGAACAGCCAGGAACTGTCAGAAACAGCCAGAAACAGTCAGGAACAGTCAGAAACAGCCAGGAACAGCCAGGAACAGTCAGCAACAGCCAGGAACAGCCAGGAACAGCCAGGAACAGTCAGAAACAGCCAGAAACAGTCAGAAACAGCCAGAAACAGTCAGAAACAGCCAGAAACAGTCAGGAACAGTCAGGAACAGCCAGGAACAGTCAGGAACAGTCAAGAACAGTTGCTGGGTCTTCCTCCAGCTCTCAACTTTGACCTATTCCCTATGCCTTGAATCTCTTGCAGGAACAGATTGCTTTTCCTGTTCCATATTGAATGTTTCGTCTACAGCTTCATCTCTAACTCAAGCGGGAGAGAAGAACTAGCACTTGAGGGCACTCATGACACTAATTCTGCCTGAGGTGTCAACACTCAACCCTCATATTGACCTCGAGTACCACTCAAACTCACAGGGATCTCAAGTGTGTCCACCACTCACCCTCAAGTGTGACCACCAGTCACAACTCGAGTATATCTCAAATGTCACAGTGTCAACTTTTGTATTCTACCTTTTGTATTCAAACTCAATTTTTGTATTTTTACATAAGTTATGTATTGTGACTTGTGTGTACTGTGTTGGGTAAGAGCACTGTGGGTGACCTTCACACTCTGGATAATACTACTATATAATTATATAGGAGTACAGTATATTAATCCCCCCCCCCATGCGGGAGTTCAATAGCTGAGGGATTATATTGATCATTGTTCATCCTACTCTTGCTTCTTAAGCTCTTAAATTTTGCATGATTAATGAATATTACTCACCTGGGTACAGCTTGGCTGGTGAGTACATGTACCGGGGATGTGTACAGCTGGGTACAAGATTCTGTACTTTGTTACAAAATAAAGTTCATATGCTTGTACTGCGTGTGGTTACCTGGTTGATGGGGTTCTGGGAGTTCTTCTACTCCCCATGTCCGGCCCGAGGCCAGGCTCGACTTGTGAGAGTTTGGTCCACCAGGCTGTTGCTTGGAGCGCCCCGCAGGCCCATATACCCATCACAGCCCGGTTGGTCCGGCACTCCTTGAAGAAAACAGTCTAGTTTTCTCTTGAAGATGTCCACGGTTGTTCCGGCAATATTTCTGATGCTCGCTGGTAGGACGTTGAACAACCGCTGACCTCTGATGTTTATACAGTGTTCTCTTAACTGGTTCTATTCTGCATTTTCTTCCATATCGTTCACTCCAGTACGTTGTTATTTTACTGTGTAGATTTGGGACCTGTCCCTCCAGTATTTTCCATGTTTATATTATTTGGCATCTCCTCTCCTCTCTAGATAGAACATTTGGAGGGCTTGGAGACGATCCCAATAATTTAGGTACTTTATCTCGTCTATGGGTGCCGTATATGTTCTCTGTACTCCCTCTATTTCAGCAATCTCTCCTGCTCTGAAGGGGGAAGTGAGTACTGAGCAGTACTCAAGACGGGACAACACAAGTGATTTGAAGAGTACAACCATTGTGATGGGATCTCTGGACTTGAAGGTTCTCGTAATCCATTCTATCATTTCTCTGGCTGACGCAATAATTTGCTTGGTTATGCTCTCTAAACGTTAGGTCGTCGGACATCATTATTGCCAAATCCTTGACACGCTGTTTTCCTACTATGGGCAGATTCGATTGTGTTTTGCACCCTGTATTATGTTTAAGATCCTCATTTTTGCCGTATCTGAGTACCTGGAATTTATCACCGTTAAACATCAAGTTATTTTCTGCTGCCCAGTCGAAAACTTTGTTAATATATGTTTGTAGTTTTTCAATGTCTTTTGCAGAGGTAATTTTTATGCTGATTTTTGTGTCATCTGCAAAGGATTATACGAAGCTGTGACTTGTATTTTTGTCTATATCTGCTATGAGAATAAGTAACAGCAGTGGTGCAAGGACTGTACCTTGAGGTACAGAGCTTTAACTGCGCTCGGACTCGATTTTATTTAATTGATTGTTACCCTTTTTATTCTGTTCGACAAAAAATTATCTATAGCGAGTATCTAGCGTCCCACTTTACCAGTTATACCCATTGACCTCATTTTGTGTACTATCACTCCATGGTCACTTTTGTCGAATGCCTTTGCAAAATCTGTGTATACAACATCAGCATTCTGATTTTCTTCTAATGCCTCAGTGATTTTGTCGTAATGGTCAAGTAGCTGTGAGAGGCATGATCTTCCTGCTCTAAATCCATGTTGGCCTGGATTGTGGAGGTCATTGGTTTCCATGAATCTAGTGACCTGACTCGTGATTACTCTCTCAAATACTTTTATTATGTGAGACGTTAGTGCAACAGGTCTATAATTCTTTGCCAATGCTTTGCTCCCTCCCTTGTGTAGTAGGGCTATGTCTGCTGCTTTCAGCGCATCTGGTATCTCCCCATTGTCCAAGCTCTTCCTCCACACTATACTGAGTGCCTGTGCTACTGGCACTTTGCATTTCTTTATAAATATTGAATTCCATGAGTCTGGACCCGGGGCTGGGTGCATGGGCAAGTGGTCAATTTCTCTTTCAAAATCTGCTATGCTGGTGTTGATATCAGTTATATTTACAGGTGCTTGGATATGGTGCTTGGATACAGGTGCTCCTGTGTGTGGCAATATATTTTCCCTTGTGCATTTTATTGCATTTCATCCTAATCACTAAATTTGTTTTATCACATTTTTTCCCCAGAATCATATATTGCATACATTGCATATACACAATACATGGTGTATATCCTGGACACCTGGCCCCCCTGGTCGTGTATAACCTTGAAACAGCACAAGATTGTTATTATGTCTCTGGAGTCAGTTGTGACTCCAGACATAATATATTAAGCCTTGGAAGTGTCACGTGTGTATATTGTGTATGTAGAGAAACAATGTGAATGTCAGGGAGTTGTATGTTCAACTTGCAAGGAGGAATGTTTAAGAATTTCTCAATATGCGGTGCTAACGGAAGTATGTTATGAATACTGTGTGAATGGCCTGGTTAACAGTGCCGGGTGAGACGATGGTTGGGCTGGCCCTTCAGTGGTCTAAAGTAGTTTGTGATTCTTTAAGCGCTGGCAGACACCACCTGATAGCACCATTACGGTTGGGGAAGGTTGTTCTGGTACTGACAAGATGTTAACTAGCACATTACCACGGGTGTGAGTTGCCATTGTGACATGCCACTAACTGGCAACTGGTGCCTGCCATTGTGACATGCCACTAACTGGCAACTTGTGCCTGCCATTGTGACATGCCTCTAACTGGCAACTTGTGACATGCCATTGTGACATGCCTCTAACTGGCAACTTGTGACATGCCATTGTGACATGCCTCTAACTGGCAACTTGTGACATGCCATTGTGACATGCCACTAACTGGCAACTTGTGACATGCCATTGTGACATGCCTCTAACTGGCAACTTGTGACATGCCACTAACTGGCAACTGGTGCCTGCCATTGTGACATGCCTCTAACTGGCAACTGGTGCCTGCCATTGTGACATGCCACTAACTGGCAACTTGTGACATGCCATTGTGACATGCCTCTAACTGGCAACTTGTGACATGCCACTAACTGGCAACTGGTGCCTGCCATTGTGACATGCCTCTAACTGGCAACTTGTGACATGCCACTAACTGGCAACTGGTGCCTGCCATTGTGACATGCCTCTAACTGGCAACTTGTGACATGCCACTAACTGGCAACTGGTGCCTGCCATTGTGACATGCCACTAACTGGCAACTGGTGCATGCCATTGTGACATGCCACTAACTGGCAACTGGTGCCTACCATTGTGACATGCCTCTAACTGGCAACTGGTGCCTGCCATTGTGACATGCCTCTAACTGGCAACTTGTGACATGCCACTAACTGGCAACTGGTGCCTGTCATTGTGACATGCCACTAACTGGCAACTGGTGCCTGCCATTGTGACATGCCTCTAACTGGCAACTTGTGACATGCCACTAACTGGCAACTGGTGCCTGCCATTGTGACATGCCACTAACTGGCAACTGGTGCCTGCCATTGTGACATGCCACTAACTGGCAACTGGTGCCTGCCATTGTGACATGCCACTAACTGGCAACTGGTGCCTGCCATTGTGACATGCCACTAACTGGCAACTGGTGCCTGCCATTGTGACATGCCACTAACTGGCAACTGGTGCCTGCCATTGTGACATGCCACTAACTGGCAACTTGTGCCTGCCATTGTGACATGCCTCTAACTGGCAACTGGTGCCTACCATTGTGGCATGCCACTAACTGGCAACTGGTGCCTGCCATTGCAGATGGATGAAGAAGGGTGAGACTTGTGAGTACTGTTGTGAGTGAGAAATATTGGCCAGGTAATTTGAGAGGCTCGGGTCAATACAATTGTCATCCACACTTCCCTGGAAATAAACATCCGTTCACCAGGGTTCGAGTCTCCTCCAGCCCAGATGAATGGCACTCAGGTTAATCCCTAGAGACACAGATGTTGTCTGGACACTGGTGGAGTGGAGCTGCCTCATGTGTGATGGAGAGTGTACCAGGTCAAGCCTGGCTGGCTTACCATCATTCTTGTGAGTCTCCTGTCATGCTGCTGGGAAAAGCTTTGTCTTGCTGTGACCAATAGTTTAGGTCCTCGTGTTTCTGTGCCCTCACGCAGTTCTTTGTTTTCCCAGTCTGTCTTTCCATGGTTAAAGTCGCCCATGATTATAAGTTGGGATAAATGTTTACAACTAGCAGCCCTTGCTATTGTGGTAACAACACCTACTACTGCCATTGGTCCTCTCGTTGTCATGGTGTCTGTTATGTAGTCTCTGTACCCCGGGTAGCTTAGCATACCCATCTCAAAGCTTCAGTCCTTTCTTATCTACTAGTACCACTCCTCTGCCTCCTTTTCTTTCCTTCTATTTCCTTCTATTTCCCTGTTACAGTCTTGACCCGGGTAAACACTGCATATGTTGAGCCACCTGACAGTTTTGTTTCAGTGAGTGCTGTTACATCTGGGTTATTTTCTTACACTATTTAATCCATGCTATTTTTGAGTTCATTATTTTGAAGCTAAATTTTGTTTTGTCCAGTTTCACTTGCCTTGGTGTCCATTAAACTGGTGTAATGGTGGTGGGGGGGGGGGGAAGGTTGTTGTTGTTGTTCTGTTGGGTTATTACATAGTGCAAAGATAGTACGGGCTGGGGTAGAGGAAGGGGGGCAGGGATGGCATTGTTGTCCTGGGATTGCTGGATACTGGGAGAGGGGGATAGGCAGTGTGGTCCTGGGATGGGAGGTTATCGAGGGTCTGGAATGGGATTGGAAGTTTCTGGGATGGAGTAGGGAGAGGGAGGGTCTGGGATGAAGAGGCTTGGAGGTACTGGGATGGGGGAAAATAGGGAAGCCTTGGTTAGGGAAACAAGCCTGGGGCATGAGACTGAGGAACAGGATGGGCATGGGATGTAGAATAGAATAGGAATGAAATGGGGAGGATCTCAATGGGATGGGAGATATAGGTGGTGTTTTGGGGGAGGAAGACTGTAGAGACGATTAAACAGTGAAGGTCTAGTTTTCCGTTCCATTTCCTTTTTTAGGGTCACCCGCTTGCCGGTGGAGGGTTCCCCACTCCCCTCTGCCGTCCTGCAGAAGTTACTACAGTTACTGAGCTGAGGCGTGTGACCTGCCCCATTCTCTTCCCTCCTCTTTCGTCTCTTCCTTGTTGCTGCAGCCTCGTCTCCTCCTCTCTCACCATGTACCGCTCTTCAACGTCTCCGGCCAGGTTAAGTGGTCTACTCGGCTCACAGCACACTGTCTCTGATCATGCTATGTTGTGGCGGACCATGGTCACTACTGTGGGGGACCAAGGTCACTACTGTGGGGGACCATGGTCACTACTGTGGGGGACCATGGTCACTACTGTGGGGGACCATTGTCACTACTGTGGGGGACCATGGTCACTACTGTGGGGGACCATGGTCACTACTGTGGGGGACCAAGGTCACTACTGTGGGGGACCATGGTCACTACTGTGGGGGACCATGGTCACTACTGTGGGGGACCAGGGTCACTACTGTGGGGGACCAGGGTCACTACTGTGGGGGACCATGGTCACTACTGTGGGGAACCATGGTCACTACTGTGGGGGACCAGGGTCACTACTGTGGGGGACCAGGGTCACTACTGTGGGGGACCATGGTCACTACTGTGGGGGACCAAGGTCACAACTGAGGGGGACCATGGTCACTACTGTGGGGGACCAGGGTCACTACTGTGGGGGACCATGGTCACTACTGTGGGGGACCATGGTCACAACTGTGGGGGACCATGGTCACTACTGTGGGGGACCAAGGTCACTACTGTGGGGGGCCATGGTCACTACTGTGGGGGACCATGGTCACTACTGTGGGGGACCAGGGTCACTACTGTGGGGGACCAGGGTCACTACTGTGGGGGACCATGGTCACTACTTTGGGGGACCAAGGTCACAACTGTGGGGGACCATGGTCACTACTGTGGGGGACCAAGGTCACTACTGTGGGGGACCAAGGTCACAACTGTGGGGGACCATGGTCACTACTGTGGGGGAACCATGGTCACAACTGTGGGGGACCATGGTCACTACTGTGGGGGACCATGGTCACTACTGTGGGGGACCATGGTCACTACTGTGGGGGACCATGGTCACTACTGTGGGGGACCAAGCTAGGTCACTACTGTGGGGGACCATGGTCACTACTGTGGGGGACCATGGTCACTACTGTGGGGGACCAGGGTCACTACTGTGGAGGACCATGGTCACTACTGTGGGGGACCAAGGTCACTACTGTGGGGGAGCAAGGTCACTACTGTGGGGGACCAGGGTCACTACTGTGGAGGACCATGGTCACTACTGTGGGGGACCAAGGTCACTACTGTGGGGGAGCAAGGTCACTACTGTGGGGGACCAGGGTCACTACTGTGGAGGACCAAGGTCACTACTGTGGAGGACCAAGGTCACTACTGTGGAGGACCATGGTCACTACTGTGGGGGACCATGGTCACTACTGTGGGGGACCATGGTCACTACTGTGGGGGACCATGGTCACTACTGTGGGGGACCAAGCTAGGTCACTACTGTGGGGGACCATGGTCACTACTGTGGGGGACCATGGTCACTACTGTGGGGGACCAAGGTCACTACTGTGGAGGACCATAGTCACTACTGTGGGGGACCAAGGTCACTACTGTGGGGGAGCAAGGTCACTACTGTGGGGGACCAGGGTCACTACTGTGGGGGACCAGGGTCACTACTGTGGAGGACCAAGGTCACTACTGTGGGGGAGCAAGGTCACTACTGTGGGGGACCAGGGTCACTACTGTGGAGGACCAAGGTCACTACTGTGGGGGACCATGGTCACTACTGTGGGGGACCAAGGTCACTACTGTGGGGGAGCAAGGTCACTACTGTGGGGGACCAGGGTCACTACTGTGGAGGACCATGGTCACTACTGTGGAGGACCAAGGTCACTACTGTGGGGGAGCAAGGTCATTACTGCTCGACCACCAATATTCATATCATTCCACTCATTACATATATTAACAGGTTTTTAACAACAAAATAATCTAGAAAAATAAAATTAATTGCTTTGCTATTTTCTTAGTAGAAGAGAGAGAGAGAGAAAGAGAGAGAGAGAAAGAGAGAGAGAGAAAGAGAGAGAGAGAGAGAGAGAGAGAGAGAGAGAGAGAGAGAGAGAGAGAGAGAGAGAGAGAGAGAGAAGGGACAGAATGAGCGAAAGTGACAGTGTGAGAGAGCGAGGTTGTCAGGTCATTACAGTCAACAGTGAGGGAGGACAATACCTCCCCACACAGTGTGTGATGTGGTCAATACACCACACCCATTATTCCAGGTCAACAATGTCTCTGGTTACAAGAGCTGGCACAAAACAAATTATATAATTGATTGCTATTGCCTTATATCTTGACTTATAATACGACCAGTTAAGTGTGGGAAGAAAATCATTGTCTATTTAGACATTGTGTATTAAGACAAGTACTATAGTATGTCTAGCTCCAATAAGCCTCGTGGTCATTCACTTGTACCGGGAGGGAGCGAACTATTAGGAGAAAGCGCCAAGGCGTTGCAACTATATAGCACTGGGAAGGGGTCAGGATAAGGATTTCGGATGGGACGGAGGGAAGGAATGGTGTCCGACCACTTGTGGACGGTCGGGGATTGAACGCCGACCAATGTTTACGAGGGAGTGAGGTTTAGCTCTTGGGGCCCCGCCTACTGGCCTCCTAAGAGAACGTCGCATTTTGACGTATACTCCACCTAAGGCCAAAAATCGCCGTACTGGTAGAAAATGCAAGCTGCTCGCGGAATTGACATACTGTCCCGTTTTCTGTTTTGTGTCCTCTGGTAGGTTAGGATAAGGACACCTTAGTACGACAGTTTCTTGACGTTGAGGCACCTTAGGACGGGCTGGTGTCTGTCCTCACTGTGACAGACTCCTGTTGGCGGGTTATACAGGACCACAACATTATACAGGACCACTACACTATACCTGGACCACATTATGCAGAACCACAACATTACACTGGACCACAACATTATACAGGACCACAACATTATACAGGACCACAACATTATACAGGACCACAGTAGTAGGGAAGGCGCCTCACAGGGGAATTTTTTTTTCTGGGAGAAAATTCCCCTGTGCGCCCCAAGGGTTTCAGGTAAATTTAGAAATTCCCCTGTGCGCCCCAAGGGTTTCAGGTAAATTTAGAAATTCATGTTTGTGAGCCAGGGTTTTTTCAGGCGAATTTGGACAGTCACAGATTTTTGAAGTAAGGATTTCTTATGAGAAAAATAATTTCCGAGACATAGAAGTTTGTTAAAGCCTTATGGGAGAAATTCAAATAACGTGTGTAGCACTTTAGGGCTTCCAGGAGAACTCTACGGACATATTTTACATGTTTTCAACTTACAAAATCGTCTATGTAAGCCTTAGTTATTCATATAAATTTAGAAAGTTATCTGTATAAGTCATTGTTTTCAAGTCTCGTACATCACACCCCCCTCCCTCCCTCCCCCCCTTACCTCGCAATCTGTCGCATCACCTTTATTTACTTTGCGCCCAGCCAGTCAGCTCTTAATCTTATCTTATCTTATCCGTAATATCTGGACCGTCCCTCCTCTCTCTCTCTCTCTCCTCTTCATATTATTCTCTCTCTTGCTATTTTCAAACATCGTATGTTTTCTCCTTTTCATTAAGCAAGTCAGTTTTACACAAATAAATCATGTTAGTAAG
Organism: Procambarus clarkii; assembly: GCF_040958095.1. Taxonomy (NCBI): domain Eukaryota; kingdom Metazoa; phylum Arthropoda; class Malacostraca; order Decapoda; family Cambaridae; genus Procambarus; species Procambarus clarkii. The sequence continues at coordinate 46,874,534 of NC_091152.1, read as the reverse complement.
CAAGTTCTAGCTCACGTTCCCCCACCTTAGTCCCCTGTCATATAATGAATACTATCATTCCAAACCCTCTAAAATTTAAAAATAATCATATTTCAAACGTAGTTCAATACAGTAATTTAGTTACCAAGCTCCAGCGCTTGTCCTCCGCCTTAGCTCTCTCTCGTATCTTCGTTAGTAACAGTCCAATTTCCCTGAAATTTTTACCCTCTGTATTTCAGACACCGTAAATAAAATCAAGTCAGTTATCGAGCTCCAGCTCTCGTCTCCGCCTTAGTTCTCCTTCATATCTTTGTAAATAACCCATCAATTTCCCTAAAATTAAAAGCAGACATACTTCAAAGTTAGTAACAGTCCAATTTCCCTGAAATTTTCACCCTCTGTATTTCAGGCACCATAAATAAGATCAAAACAGTTACCAAGCTCCAGCGCTTGTCCTCCGCCTTAGCTCTCTCTCGTATCTTCGTTAGTAACAGTCCAATTTCCCTGAAATTTTTAACCTCTGTATTTCAGGCTCCGTAAATAAGATCAAAATAGTTATCGAGCTCCAGCGCTTGTCCCCCACCATAGTTCGTTTATACAAGATCGTTAGTAACAGTCCAATTTCCCTGAAATTTTTACCCTCTGTATTTCAGACACCGTAAATAAAATCAAGTCAGTTATCGAGCTCCAGCTCTCGTCTCCGCCTTAGTTCTCCTTCATATCTTTGTAAATAACCCATCAATTTCCCTAAAATTAAAAGCAGACATACTTCAAAGTTAGTAAATAAGATCAAGTCAGTTACTGAGCTCCAGCTCTCGTCCCCCACCCTCTTCCACCCTCAAGTCTTTTTAAATAAACCATCAATTTCCCCGAAATTTTTTACCCTCTGTATTTCAGACATAGTAAATATGAAGTAAACAATTATAAAACTCTAGCTCTTGTCCTCTGTCCAAGCTCACTTTGTAAATTCATTACTCTCAGTCCAAATCACCCAACTACATTTTCAGACATAGTAAATAAAAACCAGTTCAGTTATCAAGTTTCAACTCTTGTGCCCCAGCTTAGTTCATTTTGTACAAGTTCTTTATTTCCAACTATATCACATGAGATTTAAGATCACCTTATTTTCTAACGTAGTAAAATTAATCAGGGCATTAACCAAGCTCCATTCCCTCAGCCTTAGATCATCAGACATAAATATTTTCGATCAAGTCCGTCTCCAGCTTAACTCTTACCCTTTCCCTCCCTTACCTTCTCATCCCCAACTTATCCAAACCTTCAATAATCGTACTGTATTTGCATATTTTCTCTATATTCACTGTGTTCTTCGTATTCTCATCCGTGTTCACTCCATGTTCTTCAAATGTTCACAGTCCCATTCAGTTCATATTTTCACAAGTATCTCCATTTTTTATGTAATCTTTCTCTTAGTCTCATTATGTTCTCTACAAATTCTAGTCATATTTTCTATGTTTTCATATTCATCACATGTTCTCTTTACAACTTTTATACTCAATATTCATGCTAACTTCCATATTTTGTGTTCTTTGTCAATATTCATGTTCCTCTACAAGTTCATGTTCCTCACAAGATCACTTCGTTTTTCACCTTCACTTACATGTTTTCTACATTCTTTTGTCATATTCTCCATGTTCTTCACAAGTCCATTGTTCATTCTTTGTAATCCCTATTCTCCTTATCATGTTTTCATGTTCTCTGTAAGTTCATATTCCCAGCATGTTCACTGTATTCATCAACTTTTCTTACATGTGTTCTTTGCCATGTTCCCCATATGTTCTCTGGGTTTTTCCCCTTACATGTTATTTAACGTTCCTTAACTAAAAAAATCTTTCGCCAATCAACTAAAAACATAGTCACTTTCGTCATTTCTCAACTAAACCTATTATCCAGTCAACTAAAAATAGTCAGAAATAGCCTCGTTCAACACTGTTCTTAACTAAAACAACCTTTCTCTTAGCTGAAAATTGTCAAAGGAAACTTCTTTCAGCACTTTCTTAACAGCCGCTATGTTTCATCAAGAAAAAATTGTTAAAGGAAACTTTCCAAAACTGTTCATAACTAGCTTTTATCCATCGTCAATCAACTAAATAATAACTTTCATCATTTCTTAACTAAACTTATTCCCCAGTCATCAGAAAATAGCAGTGTTCTTCATGTTTCATTGTCATTTCATAACTAAAATTATCCATCAATCAACAGAAAAAGTCATATTCATCATTTCGTAACAGCCATTATGTTTTCGTCAAGTAAGAAAATATAGTCAAAGATATCTATCATCGTCGTTCTTAACTTCCATTTATACTTTGTGGAGCACTAAAAATAGTCAAATGTAACTTTTTCAACACTTTCGTAACTAAAATTATATGTCGCTAAGTAAGAAAAATAGTCAAATGTAACTTTTTCAGCACTTTCGTAAAAATTATATGTCGTCAAGTACGAAAAATAGTCAAAGGTGCTCTCCGTGACACCAAAGTTACTCTTCGAGAAATCAAAGACACTCTTCAATACATCAAGGACTTACTCAAAGATACCAAAGTTACACTCTAAGACATCCTTCGAGACATCAAAGACATCCTTTAAGACTTCAAGGGCACTCTTCGAGATATCAAAAGACACTCTCAAACACTCAAAATTTACTCGCATCCTCAAAGTTATTCTCAGAGTCATCAAAAAGTTAATCTCAGTCATCAAAATGCTATTCTCTAAGTAGCCTTTCGTTCATCAGAGAAACTTTCTAAGACATCTTCGTTCATTAAAGTTAATCTCAGAAGCATAAAAGTTATTCTCGGAGCTAACAAAATTAATCTCTAAAACAACAAAAGTTAATCTCTGTCATCAAAGTTGATCTGCAAGATATCTTCGAGACATCAAAGTTACTTTTCATTACATCAAAGACGCATTCAAATACTACCCATGTTCTCAGAAGTCATTCTCAAAGTCATCAAAGTTATTCAAAGAGCTAACAAAAGTTATTCTCTATGTCATCAAAAAGTTATTCTCTGAGCTAACAAAATACTACTCATGTTCTCAAAGACATTCGCCAATTCATCAAAGTTGTTTCAAAGACATCAAAGTTAATCTCAGAGTTATCCAAAGACATTCTCAAAGTCATCTAAAGTTATTCTCTAAGACATCAAAGTTATTCTAAGAGTTATCAAAAGTTATTCTCAGTCATGATATGTTATTCTCTAACTCACTTCCATTCATCAAAGACATTCTCTAAGCCCTCAAAGTTATTCTCTAAGACAACAAAGTCATTCCCAGTCATCAAAAAGTTATTCTTCGAAACATAAAATTTGCTCTGTAAGATATCTTCGTTCATCAAACTTATTCTCAGAGATATCTAAAGTTATTCTCAGAACAATCAAAAAGTTATTCTAAGACAACAAAAGTTATTCTCGGAGCTAACAAAATTAATCTCTAAAACAACAAAAGTTAATCTCTGTCATCAAAGTTGATCTGCAAGATATCTTCGAGACATCAAAGTTACTTTTCATTACATCAAAGACGCATTCAAATACTACCCATGTTCTCAGAAGTCATTCTCAAAGTCATCAAAGTTATTCAAAGAGCTAACAAAAGTTATTCTCTATGTCATCAAAAAGTTATTCTCTGAGCTAACAAAATACTACTCATGTTCTCAAAGACATTCGCCAATTCATCAAAGTTGTTTCAAAGACATCAAAGTTAATCTCAGAGTTATCCAAAGACATTCTCAAAGTCATCTAAAGTTATTCTCTAAGACATCAAAGTTATTCTAAGAGTTATCAAAAGTTATTCTCAGTCATGATATGTTATTCTCTAACTCACTTCCATTCATCAAAGACATTCTCTAAGCCCTCAAAGTTATTCTCTAAGACAACAAAGTCATTCCCAGTCATCAAAAAGTTATTCTTCGAAACATAAAATTTGCTCTGTAAGATATCTTCGTTCATCAAACTTATTCTCAGAGATATCTAAAGTTATTCTCAGAACAATCAAAAAGTTATTCTAAGACAACAAAAGTTATTCTCAGAGCTACCCAAAGCTATTCTCAGAGTCACCTTCGTTCGTCAGAGAAACTTTCAAAACATCTTTGTTCATCAAACTTGTTTTCAAAGTCATCAAAAGTTAATCTAAGACATCTTTTTTCATCAAAGTTATTTTCAGAGACATCTAAAGTTATTATGTAAGACATAAAAGTTATTCTCAGAGTAATCAAATGTTATTCTCGAAGTCATCAAAGATATTTTCAGAGACATCTAAAGTTAATTTCTATGTTATAAAAGTTATTCTCAGAGACATCTAAAGTTAATCTTGGTCATCAAAGTTGTTCTCCAAGACATCAAAGATGTTCTCAAAATCATAAAAGTTATTCCCAGAGCTATCAAAGTTAATCTCAGAGTTATCCAAAGATATTCTCATGTCCACAAAAGTTATTCCAAGAGACGTCAAAGTTAATCTCAGACATCTTCGTTCATAAAAGTTATTCTCAGAGACATCTAAAGTTATTCTCTAAGACATCAAGTTATTCTAAGAGTTATCAAAAGTTATTCTCAGTCATGTTATGTTATTCTCTAACTCTCTTCCATTCATCAAAAACATTCTCTAAGTCCTGAAAGTTATTCTCTAAGACAACAAAGTCTTTCTCAGAGCTACCAAAGTTGTTCTCTAAGACATAAAAGTTATTCTCAGAGTCATCAAAGTGATCTCTAATTCACCTTCGTTCTCCCAAAGTTGTTCTCTAAGACACCTTCGTTCATCAAAGAAACTCTCCTTCTTCCATCATGTTATTCTTTAAGACATCTTCAATCATAAAATTTTCTCTCCAAAATGTAACTAGTTCAGCTTTTCATACCAAGCCTGCACTTGTTAAAATATATTTTCTCAGTCACTTTACCCTAAAACTGTTCTCTGAACTATCCTAACTTAACTTACCTTACCTTACCTATCTTACCTAACTTTACCTATCTTACCTAACTTAACCTGCATAACCTAACTTTACCTATCCTAACCTAACTTACCTTACCTTACCTTACCTATCTTACCTAACTTTACCTATCTTACCTAACTTAACCTGCATAACCTAACTTTACCTATCCTAACCTAACTTATCCTGCATAACCTAACTTTACCTATGTTACCTTACCTTACCTATCTTACCTAACCTAACCTAACTTTACCTATGTTACCTTACCTTACCTTACCTATCTTACCTAACTTAACCTAACTTTACCTATGTTACCTAACTTAACCTTCATAACCTAACTTTACCTATCCTAACATAATTTACCTTACCTTCCCTATCTTACCTAACTTTACCTATCCTAACTTACCTTACCTATCATACCTAACTTAACCTGCTTAACCTAATTTACCTTACTTTACCTAACTTATATAACTTATCTTACCTATCCTAACGTAACCTAACTTGCTATACCTAACTTAATCTTACATTCCCAAACTGATGTATCCTAACTTATCTAGTCAAACCAGACATGATCTAACTTACATAAGTATTCCTTCTTGTCTTTTGTGTTTCGTCAATCATTGTCTCATATTCATTTACTCATTTCATTAGTTAATTTCTCAAATGGTCACTTATGCATTTCAAGTGCTATTTGTTAGAGATTGGATATTTAAGCATTTCAAAGGATTTTTGTTATATATGGGAACTTACTCGTTTCAAGGGCTAATTTCTCAAATGGACGTTTTTGCATTTCAAGTGCTATTTGTTAGAGATTGGATATTTAACCATTTCAAAGGATTTTTTGTTATATATGGGAACTTACTCGTTTCAAGGGCTAATTTCTCAAATGGTCATTTTTTGCAGATCAAGGGTTATTTGTTAAAGTTCATCAAGTTGCTCATAAGTTGTATTTAGTAGGTTCTATCTTATGTTCTTATTCCCCAACCCCTTAACCTAACCTCTTGTAATCTTAGTGTATTTAGTAGGTTCTATCATATGTTCTTATTCCCCAACCCTTTAACCTAACCTTTCAGATGTAGTGTATTGTGTTTTTTGACGTATTTGTTGAATATATTATCCTTTTCCTAACCTTTCAGATGTAGTTTTGTTTCTCCTTTTTGTATATTTTTACCCAAACCCACCATCCCACTTAACCTTCTTTCCTTCTTTACTTTGTTTTCACATATAAGTTCATTCTTTATCATAGTAATAATAAAATTACAATAGTAAAGAATCAGATCTACTAAGACTTGAAATTGAGAAACAAGAGCTCGAGGGAGTGAGAGCATGAAAGAAGAGCAAGGAGTAAGAGAGAGGGGGCGGAAGAAAATGGGACCAAAGAAGAGAGAATGAGAGAGAGTGTGGGCATGGGAGCACTAAGACTTGAATTGAGAAAAAGAAAAACTAAGTGAATGAGAATGAGGGTGTGAGAATGGGAGCAATAAGACTTGAATTGAGAAAAAGAAAAACTAAGTGAATGAGAATGAGGGTGTGAGAATGGGAGCAATAAGACTTGAATTTGAGAAACAAGAGAGCATTGAGCAAATGAGGGAGAGAGAGGGGGAGGAAGAGAGAGAATAAGGGAGAGAGATAGAAAAGGAGGGTTAGAAGGAGTAGGAGAATCAAAGTAAAGAAGGAAAGATGGTTTGGGTAAAAATATACAAAAAGGAGAAACAAAGCTACATCTGAAAGGTTAGGAAAAGGATAATATATTCAACAAATACGTCAAAAAACACAATACACTACATCTGAAAGGTTAGGTTAAAGGGTTGGGGAATAAGAACATATGATAGAACCTACTAAATACACTAAGATTACAAGAGGTTAGGTTAAGGGGTTGGGGAATAAGAACATAAGATAGAACCTACTAAATACAACTTATGAGCAACTTGATGAACTTTAACAAATAACCCTTGATCTGCAAAAAATGACCATTTGAGAAATTAGCCCTTGAAACGAGTAAGTTCCCATATATAACAAAAAATCCTTTGAAATGGTTAAATATCCAATCTCTAACAAATAGCACTTGAAATGCAAAAACGTCCATTTGAGAAATTAGCCCTTGAAACGAGTAAGTTCCCATATATAACAAAAATCCTTTGAAATGCTTAAATATCCAATCTCTAACAAATAGCACTTGAAATGCATAAGTGACCATTTGAGAAATTAACTAATGAAATGAGTAAATGAATATGAGACAATGATTGACGAAACACAAAAGACAAGAAGGAATACTTATGTAAGTTAGATCATGTCTGGTTTGACTAGATAAGTTAGGATACATCAGTTTGGGAATGTAAGATTAAGTTAGGTATAGCAAGTTAGGTTACGTTAGGATAGGTAAGATAAGTTATATAAGTTAGGTAAAGTAAGGTAAATTAGGTTAAGCAGGTTAAGTTAGGTATGATAGGTAAGGTAAGTTAGGATAGGTAAAGTTAGGTAAGATAGGGAAGGTAAGGTAAATTATGTTAGGATAGGTAAAGTTAGGTTATGAAGGTTAAGTTAGGTAACATAGGTAAAGTTAGGTTAAGTTAGGTAAGATAGGTAAGGTAAGGTAAGGTAACATAGGTAAAGTTAGGTTAGGTTAGGTAAGATAGGTAAGGTAAGGTAACATAGGTAAAGTTAGGTTATGCAGGATAAGTTAGGTTAGGATAGGTAAAGTTAGGTTATGCAGGTTAAGTTAGGTAAGATAGGTAAAGTTAGGTAAGATAGGTAAGGTAAGGTAAGGTAAGTTAGGTTAGGATAGGTAAAGTTAGGTTATGCAGGTTAAGTTAGGTAAGATAGGTAAAGTTAGGTAAGATAGGTAAGGTAAGGTAAGTTAAGTTAGGATAGTTCAGAGAACAGTTTTAGGGTAAAGTGACTGAGAAAATATATTTTAACAAGTGCAGGCTTGGTATGAAAAGCTGAACTAGTTACATTTTGGAGAGAAAATTTTATGATTGAAGATGTCTTAAAGAATAACATGATGGAAGAAGGAGAGTTTCTTTGATGAACGAAGGTGTCTTAGAGAACAACTTTGGGAGAACGAAGGTGAATTAGAGATCACTTTGATGACTCTGAGAATAACTTTTATGTCTTAGAGAACAACTTTGGTAGCTCTGAGAAAGACTTTGTTGTCTTAGAGAATAACTTTCAGGACTTAGAGAATGTTTTTGATGAATGGAAGAGAGTTAGAGAATAACATAACATGACTGAGAATAACTTTTGATAACTCTTAGAATAACTTGATGTCTTAGAGAATAACTTTAGATGTCTCTGAGAATAACTTTTATGAACGAAGATGTCTGAGATTAACTTTGACGTCTCTTGGAATAACTTTTGTGGACATGAGAATATCTTTGGATAACTCTGAGATTAACTTTGATAGCTCTGGGAATAACTTTTATGATTTTGAGAACATCTTTGATGTCTTGGAGAACAACTTTGATGACCAAGATTAACTTTAGATGTCTCTGAGAATAACTTTTATAACATAGAAATTAACTTTAGATGTCTCTGAAAATATCTTTGATGACTTCGAGAATAACATTTGATTACTCTGAGAATAACTTTTATGTCTTACATAATAACTTTAGATGTCTCTGAAAATAACTTTGATGAAAAAAGATGTCTTAGATTAACTTTTGATGACTTTGAAAACAAGTTTGATGAACAAAGATGTTTTGAAAGTTTCTCTGACGAACGAAGGTGACTCTGAGAATAGCTTTGGGTAGCTCTGAGAATAACTTTTGTTGTCTTAGAATAACTTTTTGATTGTTCTGAGAATAACTTTAGATATCTCTGAGAATAAGTTTGATGAACGAAGATATCTTACAGAGCAAATTTTATGTTTCGAAGAATAACTTTTTGATGACTGGGAATGACTTTGTTGTCTTAGAGAATAACTTTGAGGGCTTAGAGAATGTCTTTGATGAATGGAAGTGAGTTAGAGAATAACATATCATGACTGAGAATAACTTTTGATAACTCTTAGAATAACTTTGATGTCTTAGAGAATAACTTTAGATGACTTTGAGAATGTCTTTGGATAACTCTGAGATTAACTTTGATGTCTTTGAAACAACTTTGATGAATTGGCGAATGTCTTTGAGAACATGAGTAGTATTTTGTTAGCTCAGAGAATAACTTTTTGATGACATAGAGAATAACTTTTGTTAGCTCTTTGAATAACTTTGATGACTTTGAGAATGACTTCTGAGAACATGGGTAGTATTTGAATGCGTCTTTGATGTAATGAAAAGTAACTTTGATGTCTCGAAGATATCTTGCAGATCAACTTTGATGACAGAGATTAACTTTTGTTGTTTTAGAGATTAATTTTGTTAGCTCCGAGAATAACTTTTGTTGTCTTAGAATAACTTTTTGATTGTTCTGAGAATAACTTTAGATATCTCTGAGAATAAGTTTGATGAACGAAGATATCTTACAGAGCAAATTTTATGTTTCGAAGAATAACTTTTTGATGACTGGGAATGACTTTGTTGTCTTAGAGAATAACTTTGAGGGCTTAGAGAATGTCTTTGATGAATGGAAGTGAGTTAGAGAATAACATATCATGACTGAGAATAACTTTTGATAACTCTTAGAATAACTTTGATGTCTTAGAGAATAACTTTAGATGACTTTGAGAATGTCTTTGGATAACTCTGAGATTAACTTTGATGTCTTTGAAACAACTTTGATGAATTGGCGAATGTCTTTGAGAACATGAGTAGTATTTTGTTAGCTCAGAGAATAACTTTTTGATGACATAGAGAATAACTTTTGTTAGCTCTTTGAATAACTTTGATGACTTTGAGAATGACTTCTGAGAACATGGGTAGTATTTGAATGCGTCTTTGATGTAATGAAAAGTAACTTTGATGTCTCGAAGATATCTTGCAGATCAACTTTGATGACAGAGATTAACTTTTGTTGTTTTAGAGATTAATTTTGTTAGCTCCGAGAATAACTTTTATGCTTCTGAGATTAACTTTAATGAACGAAGATGTCTTAGAAAGTTTCTCTGATGAACGAAAGGCTACTTAGAGAATAGCATTTTGATGACTGAGATTAACTTTTTGATGACTCTGAGAATAACTTTGAGGATGCGAGTAAATTTTGAGTGTTTGAGAGTGTCTTTTGATATCTCGAAGAGTGCCCTTGAAGTCTTAAAGGATGTCTTTGATGTCTCGAAGGATGTCTTAGAGTGTAACTTTGGTATCTTTGAGTAAGTCCTTGATGTATTGAAGAGTGTCTTTGATTTCTCGAAGAGTAACTTTGGTGTCACGGAGAGCACCTTTGACTATTTTTCGTACTTGACGACATATAATTTTTACGAAAGTGCTGAAAAAGTTACATTTGACTATTTTTCTTACTTAGCGACATATAATTTTAGTTACGAAAGTGTTGAAAAAGTTACATTTGACTATTTTTAGTGCTCCACAAAGTATAAATGGAAGTTAAGAACGACGATGATAGATATCTTTGACTATATTTTCTTACTTGACGAAAACATAATGGCTGTTACGAAATGATGAATATGACTTTTTCTGTTGATTGATGGATAATTTTAGTTATGAAATGACAATGAAACATGAAGAACACTGCTATTTTCTGATGACTGGGGAATAAGTTTAGTTAAGAAATGATGAAAGTTATTATTTAGTTGATTGACGATGGATAAAAGCTAGTTATGAACAGTTTTGGAAAGTTTCCTTTAACAATTTTTTCTTGATGAAACATAGCGGCTGTTAAGAAAGTGCTGAAAGAAGTTTCCTTTGACAATTTTCAGCTAAGAGAAAGGTTGTTTTAGTTAAGAACAGTGTTGAACGAGGCTATTTCTGACTATTTTTAGTTGACTGGATAATAGGTTTAGTTGAGAAATGACGAAAGTGACTATGTTTTTAGTTGATTGGCGAAAGATTTTTTTAGTTAAGGAACGTTAAATAACATGTAAGGGGAAAAACCCAGAGAACATATGGGGAACATGGCAAAGAACACATGTAAGAAAAGTTGATGAATACAGTGAACATGCTGGGAATATGAACTTACAGAGAACATGAAAACATGATAAGGAGAATAGGGATTACAAAGAATGAACAATGGACTTGTGAAGAACATGGAGAATATGACAAAAGAATGTAGAAAACATGTAAGTGAAGGTGAAAAACGAAGTGATCTTGTGAGGAACATGAACTTGTAGAGGAACATGAATATTGACAAAGAACACAAAATATGGAAGTTAGCATGAATATTGAGTATAAAAGTTGTAAAGAGAACATGTGATGAATATGAAAACATAGAAAATATGACTAGAATTTGTAGAGAACATAATGAGACTAAGAGAAAGATTACATAAAAAATGGAGATACTTGTGAAAATATGAACTGAATGGGACTGTGAACATTTGAAGAACATGGAGTGAACACGGATGAGAATACGAAGAACACAGTGAATATAGAGAAAATATGCAAATACAGTACGATTATTGAAGGTTTGGATAAGTTGGGGATGAGAAGGTAAGGGAGGGAAAGGGTAAGAGTTAAGCTGGAGACGGACTTGATCGAAAATATTTATGTCTGATGATCTAAGGCTGAGGGAATGGAGCTTGGTTAATGCCCTGATTAATTTTACTACGTTAGAAAATAAGGTGATCTTAAATCTCATGTGATATAGTTGGAAATAAAGAACTTGTACAAAATGAACTAAGCTGGGGCACAAGAGTTGAAACTTGATAACTGAACTGGTTTTTATTTACTATGTCTGAAAATGTAGTTGGGTGATTTGGACTGAGAGTAATGAATTTACAAAGTGAGCTTGGACAGAGGACAAGAGCTAGAGTTTTATAATTGTTTACTTCATATTTACTATGTCTGAAATACAGAGGGTAAAAAATTTCGGGGAAATTGATGGTTTATTTAAAAAGACTTGAGGGTGGAAGAGGGTGGGGGACGAGAGCTGGAGCTCAGTAACTGACTTGATCTTATTTACTAACTTTGAAGTATGTCTGCTTTTAATTTTAGGGAAATTGATGGGTTATTTACAAAGATATGAAGGAGAACTAAGGCGGAGACGAGAGCTGGAGCTCGATAACTGACTTGATTTTATTTACGGTGTCTGAAATACAGAGGGTAAAAATTTCAGGGAAATTGGACTGTTACTAACGATCTTGTATAAACGAACTATGGTGGGGGACAAGCGCTGGAGCTCGATAACTATTTTGATCTTATTTACGGAGCCTGAAATACAGAGGTTAAAAATTTCAGGGAAATTGGACTGTTACTAACGAAGATACGAGAGAGAGCTAAGGCGGAGGACAAGCGCTGGAGCTTGGTAACTGTTTTGATCTTATTTATGGTGCCTGAAATACAGAGGGTGAAAATTTCAGGGAAATTGGACTGTTACTAACTTTGAAGTATGTCTGCTTTTAATTTTAGGGAAATTGATGGGTTATTTACAAAGATATGAAGGAGAACTAAGGCGGAGACGAGAGCTGGAGCTCGATAACTGACTTGATTTTATTTACGGTGTCTGAAATACAGAGGGTAAAAATTTCAGGGAAATTGGACTGTTACTAACGAAGATACGAGAGAGAGCTAAGGCGGAGGACAAGCGCTGGAGCTTGGTAACTAAATTACTGTATTGAACTACGTTTGAAATATGATTATTTTTAAATTTTAGAGGGTTTGGAATGATAGTATTCATTATATGACAGGGGACTAAGGTGGGGGAACGTGAGCTAGAACTTGCTTACTAACATGATTTATTTGTGTAAAACTGACTTGCTTAATGAAAAGGAGAAAACATACGATGTTTGAAAATAGCAAGAGAGAGAATAATATGAAGAGGAGAGAGAGAGAGAGAGGAGGGACGGTCCAGATATTACGGATAAGATAAGATAAGATTAAGAGCTGACTGGCTGGGCGCAAAGTAAATAAAGGTGATGCGACAGATTGCGAGGTAAGGGGGGGAGGGAGGGAGGGGGGTGTGATGTACGAGACTTGAAAACAATGACTTATACAGATAACTTTCTAAATTTATATGAATAACTAAGGCTTACATAGACGATTTTGTAAGTTGAAAACATGTAAAATATGTCCGTAGAGTTCTCCTGGAAGCCCTAAAGTGCTACACACGTTATTTGAATTTCTCCCATAAGGCTTTAACAAACTTCTATGTCTCGGAAATTATTTTTCTCATAAGAAATCCTTACTTCAAAAATCTGTGACTGTCCAAATTCGCCTGAAAAAACCCTGGCTCACAAACATGAATTTCTAAATTTACCTGAAACCCTTGGGGCGCACAGGGGAATTTCTAAATTTACCTGAAACCCTTGGGGCGCACAGGGGAATTTTCTCCCAGAAAAAAAAATTCCCCTGTGAGGCGCCTTCCCTACTACTGACCACAACATTATACACGACCACTACATTATACAGGACCACTACATTATACACTATCACTACATTATACAGGACCACAACATTATACAGGACCACTACATTATACAGGACCACTACATTATACACTATCACTACATTATACAGGACCACAACATTATACAGGAACACTACATTATACAGGACCACAACATTATACAGGACCACAACATTATACAGGACCACTACATTATAAAGGACCACTACATTATACACTACCACTACATTATACAGGACCACAACATTATACACGACCAGTACATTATACAGGATCACAACATTATACAGGACCACAACATTATACACGACCACTACAATATACAGGACCACAACATTATACAGGACCACTACATTATACTGGACCACTATATTATACAGGACCACAACATTTTACAGGACCACAACATTATACAGGACCACAACATTATACAGGACCACAACATTATACACGACCAGTACATTATACAGGACAACAACATTATACAAGACCACAACATTATACAGGACCACAACATTATACAAGACCACAACATTATACAGGACCACAACAATATACAGGACCATAACATTATACAGAACCACAACATTATACAGGACCACAACACTGATCTCCACATGAACATAAGTCCAAAACGTTGTAGAAACCTATATATTCTTGACAAATTTATGATCCATTAAAAAATTGAATTCCATCTTCCTTTTTTTCATAAAAGTTTTTTCGTTAACTTTTCACCAAAACTTTTTGCTCGTCAGACCCAGCCGCTTGACTTTAATTTGAATTCCCGATAAAATATTTCCTTGTGAATTCTATTTCAAGGTTTTCTCATTGTTTGCATGTTTGTAATGAGATTAAAAATGAGAGAGATTGACAGGTTAACTTATGTGGATATATATATATATATATATATATATATATATATATATATATATATATATATATATATATATATATATATATATATATATATATTTATATGTATATATATATATATGTATATATATATATATATATATATATATATATATATATATATATATATATATATATATATATATATATATATATATATATATATATATATATTTTGGTAGCAGTCTTTCCTGTAGACATATATTATTAAATATGACTGAAAAAGTAAGATTAATAATTCTAACACAAATGTTCTCGATATTTCTTATGTTTCTTTTCACTGTTGATGGTAATTGAAAAATCAATTCTCCAAAATTCATTTTTATTTCTAGTCTGACGCGACACTTGAACGGGTTTCGTAATAACTTATTACATTTTCAAAGAGTTTTAGTTTACACACACACAACTATAACCTGCAAACACTAAACAGAGTTCTTACTATGCAATGATTTAAACAGCTTTCATTTTTCATTTTATACCCACATTTTGGGTGAGGTGATATGTTACAACAGTTTTGGATGAGACGAACAAAACTTTCAACACAGGATAGAACACGAAACAATGGCTATTGAAGGTAAGAATGGAAGTAACTGCAGAGGGCCTATTGACCCATATTTCTTGATGCTTCTATATTGGAGCGGAGTCTTGAAGTGGGTAGAATATAGTTGTGCATTAATTTGCTGGTGTTAACTTCTTGATGTGTAGTGCCTCGCAGATGTCAAGCCGCCTGCTTTCGCTGTATCTATCGATGATTTCTGTGTTGTTTGCTAAGATTTCTCTGGTGATGGTCGGGTTGTGGGAAGAGATTATATGTTCCTTAATGGAGCCCTGTTGCTTATGCATCGTTAATCGCATGGAAAGAGATGTTGTTGTCTTGCCTATTGTGACGGAGTTCCCCCCCTTATAATTCTCCCACGCCTGCAGTAAGAGTCATGTCTGCTTTTCCCAAGCGTTCTCTACGTTGCAGGCTACAATTTGATATATGGGAGAGAGTGAAGTGTTCTCGGAGAGCCGAGAAATTTGTGAAATAGTGATATTTTGGCCTGTGGTTTAGGCCCCTTAGGGAGCCAAGATGGCGCTGGCCTCTCTGATCTCCCGCCAAAACCGTGTGACGTCAGTGGCACCGGATTGGTCACCGACAGCAGTGTGGCACCGGGAGCCAATGAAAACCTCCCGTGGCGAAAGTGACGTCACGAAGGAAGGGGGTCCGGCCAGCGCGCCGGGCTGGCGCCAGCAGTCATACACGACACGTCATAGAGGTCGGACGTGCGACGAGTGGTCCTGTCTGTCGGACAGCTGTTTCCCACTACCGTGGATTTACGCGTCATCGGAAGTTCGCCAGTACTCTGAGAAGTCTTCCCTAGTTCATGTGTTGAACCAGAAGAGGGAATTGACGGTTATTTGAGCAACAAGTGCTCCAGTCAGGTACTGTGCCAGTAGCAGTGAAGCCGTGCAGTGACGTAGATTGACGTCTGTGGCAATTCACCAGTTCGTGACAGCGTAGTGGCTGACAGAGCCACTGGGTAGCTGAGGAAGAGAGGACTATTTGGGGAAACCGAACGACTGTAGCTGAGACGTAGGCGACAGCCGTTGCTGGGAGAAGACGACGGCCAGGAGACCGACTCCAACCTTCAAGAAGTCAAGGAGGAGGACGGACCTGCAGTGAGGAGGCACGGAGACGACGCGCTAAACGGTGGGACGACGAGAGGCTCTGATAGGACACGACGACGTGTGGTGTGGGGGCGTTCCCGACACGAGGACCAGGAGCTACATCTCGACTCTCATCGGAGGATAGGGTGAAGTAGGTGGTTCTAGTTCCCTCCCCATTCCCCTTTAGTTAGCTATGTTATTTGGCTATATTTTCTAGCCTGAAGATTTTATATGTCGTGAGCAAGTCTCACCTATGTCACGGTAAAGCACCAGGGTGCTAGACAGTACTATCAAGAGTACTTGTAATATTCATGTTGATTGTTGGTGTGTACAGGCACCAGGAACCAGTAATAAATTTACTGTGTTGTGTATATCTTTCTATAGATTTTGATATGAACATATAGTGGTAAAATATATATATAAGATTATGCCAGTATTTGGAGGTTAGGCTATGTGCCCAGAAACTATTAATTTTCCATGTATTGATGATTGATTTATAAACCATATATATGTCTATGTTCATTCAGTGAATAATCATTTGTGAGTACAGTGAATTATTGCGTTATCGCCAACGAGAGAAAGTACTGAAAACTCCAGTGTTAATATTTCATAATATATTGTTGGATAAATAACAATGTGAAGCCATTACAGTGAATCATTATAGCATTGATTGTAGAAAAGACTGTTTGAGCCTGAGTACAGTGTAACTGAGTAATACGGTTTATTTGTGCCAATATCGAGTGTGCGAGTTTCTAGTAATATTGGAAAATTTAAAGGAACAGCGCGCGTGAATCTAGAAAACAAGCAAAGTTCGCGCGGAGGGGCCATTGCAATCAGCTGTTCTTGACACTTGATGAGGAGGGGAGAGTGTTGCCCTCTTGCGGTCGCATAATATCCGTGGGAATTACCGGCCGAGTCAGGATCAGTTGATTTATCGATTATTGTGTGGCCTTGTGACATCTTTCATACCTTTTAAGTAAAATACAAAACTATCTTAGTGTTTTTATCATTCCCTCCATTGATCTTGTGGCTATACTATACCTGTAAGCATAGAGTGATAACAATAAGTACCTGCCTGATTCCTGATCTTTGAGTGTGACCTTGCCAAGGCTACCACTGAATACACCAGTCCACTGAGGGTGTTACTGGCCACCTTAAACACCAGTTGGCGATCTTGTGTTTAACCGTAGAGCCCTATTGTTGGGGAGGGCACACGACAGTCGAGGTGAACGAGTCGTGTTCTCACTCTTTCTTAATAAGAGGCCGTTAAGATTGACTGGGAGACTCTCCTGGCGTGCAGTGGCGCCGTGAGGATCGAGGGAAGACCCGCAGGGCTACGGTGAGTTACCTTGAGCGTAACTATTGCTCACCCCAGAGTAAGGGTAGAGAATAATAGAGAAGAGGAGGAAACCCCAACATTGGCGACCTTGCCAGGATCTAGATCGGAGTAAAGGTTGCAGTAGTACTTGGCAGTGGTGTTAGAGATCAGGTGAAGGTTATCACTCGTAGCACAAGATGGAGGATGATAAAGTAGCGAGGTTTATTGACTCTAGAGACGAACAGGTGCTGGAAGAGTGCACCAAGGCACAGTTACAGGCTATAGCGGATCATTTTGGAATAAAGCTGAAATCTGCCCGAGTTGGTGAAAGAAGACTAGAGATAATGGCTCAGCTAAAGGCTCGAGACGAAGCTGTGGGGGAGGAACGGCCCCAAACACCTGCCAGTGAGGGTGAACACCTGAGTATTGGTGGAAGCAGCAGGGGATCCAGCGGCAGCAGGCACAGCATTAAGCTGGAAATAATGAAGCTGCAGCTGGAAGCACAGCAGCGCAAGGAAGAGCGAGAAGCAGAAGCGCAGCTGAGGAGAGAAGAGCGAGAAGCGCAGCTGAGGAGAGAAGAGGCACAGCAGCGCAAAGAAGAGCGAGAAGCGCAGCAGCGCAAAGAAGAGCGAGAAGCAGAGGCACAGCTGCGCCGGGAAGAACAGGAGCGAGAGGCACAGCTGCGCCGGGAAGAACAGGAGCGAGAAGCACAGACGAAGCGTGAGGAACGAGAAGCACAGCTACGCAGGGAAGAACGAGAGCAAGAAGTTAGGCTGAGACAAATGGAAATAGAAGCCAACCAGGAGGTGGAACTGAAGCGAGCTGAACTGGGACTAGGTGCCCCTGCCCCGCCACAGGAAGACCGACGAGTGAGGGAACGAGACCTGCCGGTCTTTGTGCCTAGTGAAGCCGAAAGTTTCTTCGATCACTTTGAGAGAGTTGCTGCTATGAAGAGGTGGCCGAGGGCGGAGTGGGCGGAGTTGGTCCAAGGAAGGCTCACAGGGGAAGCTCGCCAAGCCTTCACCATGCTCGACTTCCAAGAATGCACTAACTACGATGCGGTAAAACGAGCTGTGCTCCGTTCCTTTAAGCTCACGCCAGAGTGTTACAGAAAGAGGTTTAGAGAATGTACCCGGTTGCCAGGAAAATCGTATGCGGAGACGGCGAGGGACATTGAAAGAAAGCTCCTTAAGTGGCTGGACTCTGAAGAAGCAAGGTCGGTCGAAGAGGTCAAGGAACTAATGGCCATGGAAAAGTTTATGTCCGTGCTCTCTCCTGAGATCAGGATGAGGGTAAAGGAGGCGGACATAAAGGACCTGAGGGCCGCAGCCGACCGGGCCGACATGCTAGAAGAAGCCCTACGCCCACGCCGAGAGGGACAGAACCGACCACCCGCATACGTCGGAAACGATCGGAGTTATAGAAGGACGGATGGGTGGAGGACAGGAGCGAGTTCTCCCAAATCCCATTTCTCAAGTTGGAACACCCGAGGATCAAAAGGTGTTGTAGAGCCGATAGGGGAGAACCAAGCTGAGAGCTCGGGAACTGTTACTGCAGGGAAAGAAACGACAAGTGAGGCGGGAAAGACACAGGGTGTGACGGTCTCTGGAGGCAGTGCTAAGGCGAGCGGTGGTGGATGGTCTCCGCCGAGGGGCCGCTGCTACAACTGCGGAATACCCGGACACGTCGCGCGGGAATGCAGACGCCCTAAGCAGCGGGGACACGTTGCTTTAGTGATGTTCGAGGACCAGAGGGCCGAGGGAGTGCGGGATGAACCCGTGCTGAATGGGGAGAAGAAAGTTCACCCATTCATGTGTCAAGGAACCGTAAGGATGGGGGTCGCAGACCCCATCCCCGTGAAGATGCTAAGAGACACCGGGGCTGACTTTACCCTGGTAAGTGAAACCCTGTTCCCCGAGGGTTACAAGAGCACCAGTGTGGGGGTGGCTAGTGTGACCACTGTGGGAGGCCCAGTGAGGATGCCCCTACACCAGGTAACTTTAGATTCCGAATATGGCTGCCAGACCCTAGAGGTGGGAGTCTGTACATCAATGCCCGAGATGGAGGCGCAGGTCATCTTGGGGAATGACGCGTGTGGAGGATATGTCCTCCCGCATCTCGTGAAAGGCGAAGAGTGCCCAGAACAACACGAGGAGACAGGCGAAGATTTGAACGCCTGTGGGGACGAGAAGGGAATCGCACCGGTGGCGATCCCAGTTTGTACTGAGACACCGAGACAACGCGAGGAACCAGGAGGTTGTGGATCTGATGGGGCTGAGGAGTCGACTGACAGCCTGGGAACAAATCACCTCTGCGTAGGACCCAGAGAACGAGTGGAGGGCGAGAGTAGCCCGAATGGTGAGTTGCAGGTGACGCTCACCAGTTCTCCAGGGGTAAACCGCGTTCGTCTCGAAGAGTTACAGCAGGAGGAGTTCCCCGAGTTGGTTAGTAAGGCCGAAGGAGGACGTGTGGGTCCTGAGAAGGCTTACTTTCCATTTATATATATTATATATGCCATGCTATTCATGATGAAGGAACGATGGACGCCAGGAGCAACCGTGGGAACGGTGAATAAATATGTCCAGAAGTTCAAAGAACGTCTCACTAGAGCGAAGAAACTGGCTAGGAAGCTCCTGAAGAAGGCGCAACGTAAGATGTCGAAGTGGTTCGACAGGAGAGCTGCGCAGAGAGATTTTCAGGCCGGATCCAAAGTATTGGTTGTGCTGCCAGGTAAAGGTAGAGTGACCAGGTCGCGGTTCAAGAGACCATACCGAGTGCTGCGACGGTTGGGTCCACTGTCGTACGAGATTGGGAAGCCGGATGGACCCCGGAAGAAACAGGTGTGTCGCATGGACCGCCTGAAACCTTTCTTCATTGTGGAAGGAAGAGCCGACAAGCAGGACGGAACGGATACCCGAGAAACCCAGCGGAAGACGGGTCTGAGTGTACTGAGGGACCGAGAACTCCCGGAGGAGGAAAGTAAGTGGTCCAGGGCGAACGGCACCAGTCTCACCCGCGCTGAGGGTCTGACAAGGATCAAGGTCAAGCACATCAAAGGGAAGGACGACGTAGTAGCGGACGCCCTATCCCGCATGCACTAACCAGACATGACTCTTATTTTAAGGGGAGGGGTATGTGACGGAGTTCCCCCCCTTATAATTCTCCCACGCCTGCAGTAAGAGTCATGTCTGCTTTTCCCAAGCGTTCTCTACGTTGCAGGCTACAATTTGATATATGGGAGAGAGTGAAGTGTTCTCGGAGAGCCGAGAAATTTGTGAAATAGTGATATTTTGGCCTGTGGTTTAGGCCCCTTAGGGAGCCAAGATGGCGCTGGCCTCTCTGATCTCCCGCCAAAACCGTGTGACGTCAGTGGCACCGGATTGGTCACCGACAGCAGTGTGGCACCGGGAGCCAATGAAAACCTCCCGTGGCGAAAGTGACGTCACGAAGGAAGGGGGTCCGGCCAGCGCGCCGGGCTGGCGCCAGCAGTCATACACGACACGTCATAGAGGTCGGACGTGCGACGAGTGGTCCTGTCTGTCGGACAGCTGTTTCCCACTACCGTGGATTTACGCGTCATCGGAAGTTCGCCAGTACTCTGAGAAGTCTTCCCTAGTTCATGTGTTGAACCAGAAGAGGGAATTGACGGTTATTTGAGCAACAAGTGCTCCAGTCAGGTACTGTGCCAGTAGCAGTGAAGCCGTGCAGTGACGTAGATTGACGTCTGTGGCAATTCACCAGTTCGTGACAGCGTAGTGGCTGACAGAGCCACTGGGTAGCTGAGGAAGAGAGGACTATTTGGGGAAACCGAACGACTGTAGCTGAGACGTAGGCGACAGCCGTTGCTGGGAGAAGACGACGGCCAGGAGACCGACTCCAACCTTCAAGAAGTCAAGGAGGAGGACGGACCTGCAGTGAGGAGGCACGGAGACGACGCGCTAAACGGTGGGACGACGAGAGGCTCTGATAGGACACGACGACGTGTGGTGTGGGGGCGTTCCCGACACGAGGACCAGGAGCTACATCTCGACTCTCATCGGAGGATAGGGTGAAGTAGGTGGTTCTAGTTCCCTCCCCATTCCCCTTTAGTTAGCTATGTTATTTGGCTATATTTTCTAGCCTGAAGATTTTATATGTCGTGAGCAAGTCTCACCTATGTCACGGTAAAGCACCAGGGTGCTAGACAGTACTATCAAGAGTACTTGTAATATTCATGTTGATTGTTGGTGTGTACAGGCACCAGGAACCAGTAATAAATTTACTGTGTTGTGTATATCTTTCTATAGATTTTGATATGAACATATAGTGGTAAAATATATATATAAGATTATGCCAGTATTTGGAGGTTAGGCTATGTGCCCAGAAACTATTAATTTTCCATGTATTGATGATTGATTTATAAACCATATATATGTCTATGTTCATTCAGTGAATAATCATTTGTGAGTACAGTGAATTATTGCGTTATCGCCAACGAGAGAAAGTACTGAAAACTCCAGTGTTAATATTTCATAATATATTGTTGGATAAATAACAATGTGAAGCCATTACAGTGAATCATTATAGCATTGATTGTAGAAAAGACTGTTTGAGCCTGAGTACAGTGTAACTGAGTAATACGGTTTATTTGTGCCAATATCGAGTGTGCGAGTTTCTAGTAATATTGGAAAATTTAAAGGAACAGCGCGCGTGAATCTAGAAAACAAGCAAAGTTCGCGCGGAGGGGCCATTGCAATCAGCTGTTCTTGACACTTGATGAGGAGGGGAGAGTGTTGCCCTCTTGCGGTCGCATAATATCCGTGGGAATTACCGGCCGAGTCAGGATCAGTTGATTTATCGATTATTGTGTGGCCTTGTGACATCTTTCATACCTTTTAAGTAAAATACAAAACTATCTTAGTGTTTTTATCATTCCCTCCATTGATCTTGTGGCTATACTATACCTGTAAGCATAGAGTGATAACAATAAGTACCTGCCTGATTCCTGATCTTTGAGTGTGACCTTGCCAAGGCTACCACTGAATACACCAGTCCACTGAGGGTGTTACTGGCCACCTTAAACACCAGTTGGCGATCTTGTGTTTAACCGTAGAGCCCTATTGTTGGGGAGGGCACACGACAGTCGAGGTGAACGAGTCGTGTTCTCACTCTTTCTTAATAAGAGGCCGTTAAGATTGACTGGGAGACTCTCCTGGCGTGCAGTGGCGCCGTGAGGATCGAGGGAAGACCCGCAGGGCTACGGTGAGTTACCTTGAGCGTAACTATTGCTCACCCCAGAGTAAGGGTAGAGAATAATAGAGAAGAGGAGGAAACCCCAACACTATATAGTGAGTTTTTTGAGGCTTACAGTCCCCAAGTGGGCATTTGAAGGCATAGACGACGTTGGTCTCTTTTAAAGCGTTCTGCTTTGTGTCTGGAGAGTTTCTCATGAGTAGGCTGGCCGTTTTTCTGGTTTTATAAGTAAATCGTCAGTTGTATCTTCTGATTTTTGTCTGTAGGGATAACGGTCCTATTAACAATATCTTTCTGGACCCTTTCCTCCGTTTTATGAGTTGTGGAAAAGAAGTTCCTGTAAAATAGTCTAATAGTGGGTATAGGTGTTGTGTTAGTTGTCTCTTCAGAGGTTGCATGGCGAATCACCTTCCTTCTTATGATGTCTTCAATGAAACCATTGGAGAAGCCGTTGTTGACTAGGACCTGTCTTACCCTACAGAGTTCTTCATCAACTTGCTTCCATCCTGAGCTGTAGCTGAGAGCACGGTCGACATAAGCGTTAACAACACTTCTCTTGTACCTGTCTGGGCAGTCACTGTTGGCATTGAGGCACATTCCTATGTTTGTTTCCTTAGTGTAGACTGCAGTGTGGAAACCTCCGCTCCTTTCCATGACTGTTACATCTAGAAAGGGCAGCTTCCCATCCTTCTCCACCTCATAAGTGAAACGCAACACAGAATTCTGCTGAAATGCCTCCTTCAGCTCCTGCAGATGTCTGACATCAGGTACTTGTGTAAAAATGTCGTCAACATACCTGCACTATATGGCGGGTTTCAAGTTCATGTCATGCTCGACATGAACTTGAACTCGATCCTCACGGTGCCACTGTTCACCAGGAGAGTCTCTCAGTCTGTCTCCGGCTGGCCTCGTAGCCTAAAGACGAGTGAGAACACGATCACTTCACTTGAACATGTGCCCGCCTCGATAGAGGGCTCTACTGCTAACTATAGGTCGCCAACTGGTGTTTCCCTTGTCCAGTAACACCTCAGTGGAATAGTAGTAATATAGTAGTGGCCCCAGGGAATACTAATCAATTTGGTAACAGGTAAGTATATGTTTAAATCATTCACTCTTAGATAGTCTCAATAGCAACAAGGTAATGGAGGGTTGACACAAACACGGCGGTGGTTTTGTAGTTTACTTAAAGATCAAAGAATCATAACTCTGCATCCACAACATGGCAAAGGAATAAATGAGCAGCCTTCTCTCCACCTCTTCACAATTCTGGAACACTCCGGGAACGGCAACACTCCCAGTTGACGTGCGTTCCCACGCTCCACATGCAGTGTTATCGAACGTTTGACACTCCTCACTGTTCCTCACAACTGTTCACTTCCTCACTATACTCACACTATGGGCGTGAGGCACCTATTATTCCCTCGTATTCACAGTATATCACAACACTGGCATAATCACAGTTAACCACTAGACATATGAATATATTATTTAATAACTCCAGTATATATAGTTCACTTTATCAATATCTATAATAACGAGGTAACTCTAGGCACACAGCCTTACACTTTTAAATTGTATATTTATATATATAACCTCTGACACGAACTTATAATATAAATGACATGTAAATATAAATGTCCTCGTTACAGTAATCTCTTCATCAAACCACAGGTGCAATCACACACCATATATATATCTCGTGAGAGCTCTATAGCATCTCCCTTCACAACTGTGTCTTACTAGAAACAGACATTGGTGAGCCCTGCTCATGACATAGAAGATACTCTGGCTAATCGCTAACTAAAGGGGAATGGGAGGGAAAACTGAATTACCTACTTCCACCATAAATGATGTGGACTCGTCCTCTGTTGAGGGTTGAATTGAAGCTCCTGGTCCCGGCTCACGACTCACTGTAGGGAACACCACCACACACACTGATGCTCTTCCCAGGACCTCAACCAAAACCCAAAAAGTGCGTCTTCTCCGTACTGCTTCTCTCTGCAGGCTCTGTGCTCCTCCACAACCTCTTGAAGGGTTGGAGTCGGTCTCCTGGCCGTCGCCGCCTCCTCACAACTACGTCTGCAGTCCTTACTCCCGGCTGTAGTCGTTTGTATTCCCAGCTGGTTTGTTCTTCTTCCTCACTGTGAACTGGCCCAGCCACTACGTCATCACTCGTCTGGTGAAACTATGCAGTCGTCCCTGACGTCACTGCCCAGACGCCACTCTTGCTAAGCACCTGTCACTGGAGCACTTGTTGCTCGTTTCCCGTTAATTCCTTCTTCTGTACGCCTCACGGAGTTCAGGAAGACCTCACAGGATGCTCGCAGACCACTGGTGATGCGTATATTCACCGGAGAGGGGCGAATACTGTCATTCTGACTGGACCCCCCTATCGCACGTCCGCCCTTGATGATGTGTCGTATCTAACTCCTCGCGCCACGGGGGCGCACGGCCCGGACTTACCTCCACTCGTGACGTGGAGGTAGAACCGGGCCTACCTCCACGCTTCTTTAGTTAATTTCTCTCCTATGCGAGAACACCTCATGCTCCCACATATGTCAAATTGTTCTCTGGAAGGCAGAGAACATTCGAGTAAAGTAGATATGACTCTTACAGCTGGCGTGGGAGAAATATAAGGGGGGGAACACTGTCACAATATATATATATATATATATATATATATATATATATATATATATATATATATATATATATATATATATATATATATATATAAGTTCTGGTCTTGTGTTACCGGGTCTACTCAGTTGAGCACGCAGGAGTAATCTAACTCATGGTGGGCAAGGACGCTTTATTTATATAGAATATCGGCCAGGTAGATGGCGCTGGTGACCTCTTTAACTATTAATCGGCTGTTAAACTGTTTGTTTTGGAGGGCGTGGTCTCCCAGCGACCCAGGTGTGAGGTGGGGTGACGGGCAGTGGGGTAGGTAGACTGGTGGTATTGTCTAGACGTCTGGAAGAAGTCACATGTGACTCAATGCCAACAGTGACTGCCCAGACAGGTACAAGAGAAGTGTTGTTAACGCTTATGTCGACCGTGCTCTCAGCCACAGCTCAGGATGGAAGCAAGTCGATGAAGAACTCTGTAGGGTAAGGCAGGTTTTAGTCAACAACGGCTTCTCCAATGGTTTCGTTGAAGACGTCATAAGAAGGAAGGTGAAACGCCATGCAACCTCTGAAGAGACAACTAACACAACACCTGTACCCCCTATTAGACTATTTTACAGGAACTTCTTTTCCACAGCTCATAAAACGGAGGAAAGGGTCCTGAAAGACATTGTTAATAGGAACGTTATCACTACAGACAAAAATCAGAAGACACAATTGACGATTTACTATAAAACCAAAAAAACGGCCACCCTACTCATGAGAAACTCTCCAGACACAAAGCAGAACGCTTTAAAGGAGACCAACGTCGTCTATGCCTTCAAATGCACACTTGGGGACTGTAAGCCTCAAAGTACTCAGTATATAGGCAAGACAACAACATCTCTTTCCAGGCGATTAACGATGCATAAGCAACAGGGCTCCATTAAGAAACATATAATCTCTTCCCACAACCAGACCATCACCAGTGAAGTCTTAACAAACAACACAGAAATCATCGATAGATACAGCGATAGCTGTATCTATCGATGCGGTTTCACATCTGCGAGACACTACACATCAAGAAGTCAACACCAGCGTGTTATGTCTTGTGTTGAAAGTTTTGTTCACCTCATCCAAAACTGTTGTAACATATCACCACACCCAAATGCGAGTATATAAGACGAAAGCTGTTTAAATGATAGCATAATAAAACTCTGTTTAGTGTTTGCAGGTTGTAGTTGTGTGTGTGTAAACTAAAGTCTTTGAAAATGTAATAAGTTATTACGAAACGCGTTCAAGTGTTGCATCAGACTAGAAATAAAAATGAATGTTGGAGAATTGATTTTTCAATTACCATCGACAGTAAAAAGAAACATAAGAAATATTGTTAAAATTCGTGTTAGAATTATTAATCTTACTTTTTCGGTCATATTTAATAACATATATATATATATATATATATATATATATATATATATATATATATATATATATATATATATATATATATATATATATATATATATATATGTTGCACATCACGGGGAAAGCGGTGTGTGTGTTAACATACTCTCCTACACACACCTTCATTCATTCCTTGGTTAAGGTGGTGGCACATTTGCCCAGCGGTCGTCACTGTCATATTAACGACCTCACTGTAACAGCCAGGAACGACCTTGGCGTCTGGGGGGGGCGGGAAGCTGCCGCCCAGTTGGGTGGGTGTGGAGCACATGACTGTAAAGCTGCCACCCAGTTGGGTGGGTGTGGAGCACATGACTGTAAAGCTGCCGCCCAGTTGGGTGGGTGTGGAGCACATGACTGTAAAGCTGCCGCCCAGTTGGGTGGGTGTGGAGCACATGACTGTAAAGCTGCCGCCCAGTTGGGTGGGTGTGGAGCACATGACTGTAAAGCTGCCGCCCAGTTGGGTGGGTGTGGAGCACATGACTGTAAAGCTGCCGCCCAGTTGGGTGGGTGTGGAGCACATGACTGTAAAGCTGCCGCCCAGTTGGGTGGGTGTGGAGCACATGACTGTAAAGCTGCCGCCCAGTTGGGTGGGTGTGGAGCACATGACTGTAAAGATGCCGCCCAATTGGGTGGGTGTCGTGCACATGACTGTAAAGATGCCGCCCAGTTGGGTGGGTGTGGAGCAAGACTATATGTATTTGAGTATGTGTATACATGTATGTGTATACATATATGTCTATATATGTATATGTGTAGGTAACATTAACGACTGTGTAACTAACTTCACAAGAGTGTCCCTTGCTTAACTAAGCGAACTATGTAGTTCCGTTTCTGAAGCTATTATGTGTCTCTCTAATCACTTAACGTCTCGCTTCCTGCAGATCGGCGTTCAATCCCCAACGGTCTAGTGGTTGGGCACCATTCCTTTCAACTAATAATTAAGTTACCTTGACTGTCTCTCAGTTGTCTTAACCACTTGCGTCACATCTCCCGGGCTAATTACCTCCAGTAATTCACATCCTGGATGGAGTCCTTTGTTTCCTTCCTGATTTTAAATAGATAAACTCAACGAAATTAAAATTAGTTAAATTAACAAGCAGAGCATAAAATATTATTTGTATTAATATAACCAGATAGATTTTAATTTATGAAATTATTCATTTATAGATAGGAAAAAAAACAGTGAACAATTCTTTAAATCAATAAAAAATGTTTGTTTGAAAGAACATCTGCTGTCTGCTCTACCATGCTCTATGGAGGACAACAGTCACTATCTGCTCTACCATGCTCTATGGTGGACAACAGTCACTCTGCTCTACCATGCTCTATGGTGGACAACAGTCACTATCTGCTCTACCATGCTCTATGGTGGACAACAGTCACTCTGCTCTACCATGCTCTATGGTGGACAACAGTCACTCTGCTCTACCATGCTCTATGGTGGACAACAGTCACTATCTGCTCTACCATGCTCTATGGTGGACAACAGTCACTATCTGCTCTACCATGCTCTATGGTGGACAACAGTCACTATCTGCTCTACCATGCTCTATGGTGGACAACAGTCACTATCTGCTCTACCATGCTCTATGGTGGACAACAGTCACTATCTGCTCTACCATGCTCTATGGAGGACAACAGTCACTCTGCTCTACCATGCTCTATGGAGGACAACAGTCACTCTGCTCTACCATGCTCTATGGTGGACAACAGTCACTCTGCTCTACCATGCTCTATGGAGGACAACAGTCACTCTGCTCTACCATGCTCTATGGTGGACAACAGTCACTCTGCTCTACCATGCTCTATGGTGGACAACAGTCACTATCTGCTCTACCATGCTCTATGGTGGACAACAGTCACTCTGCTCTACCATGCTCTATGGTGGACAACAGTCACTCTGCTCTACCATGCTCTATGGTGGACAACAGTCACTCTGCTCTACCATGCTCTATGGTGGACAACAGTCACTCTGCTCTACCATGCTCTATGGTGGACAACAGTCACTCTGCTCTACCATGCTCTATGGTGGACAACAGTCACTCTGCTCTACCATGCTCTATGGTGGACAACAGTCACTCTGCTCTACCATGTTCTATGGTGGACAACAGTCACTCTGCTCTACCATGCTCTATGGTGGACAACAGTCACTCTGCTCTACCATGCTCTATGGTGGACAACAGTCACTCTGCTCTACCATGCTCTATGGTGGACAACAGTCACTCTGCTCTACCATGCTCTATGGTGGACAACAGTCACTCTGCTCTACCATGCTCTATGGTGGACAACAGTCACTCTGCTCTACCATGCTCTATGGTGGACAACAGTCACTCTGCTCTACCATGCTCTATGGTGGACAACAGTCACTCTGCTCTACCATGCTCTATGGTGGACAACAGTCACTTTGCTCTACCATGCTCTATGGTGGACAACAGTCACTATCTGCTCTACCATGCTCTATGGTGGACAACAGTCACTATCTGCTCTACCATGCTCTATGGTGGACAACAGTCACTCTGCTCTACCATGCTCTACGGTGGACAACAGTCACTATCTGCTCTACCATGCTCTATGGTGGACAACAGTCACTCTGCTCTACCATGCTCTATGGTGGACAACAGTCACTCTGCTCTACCATGCTCTATGGTGGACAACAGTCACTCTGCTCTACCATGCTCTATGGTGGACAACAGTCACTATCTGCTCTACCATGCTCTATGGTGGACAACAGTCACTATCTGCTCTACCATGCTCTATGGTGGACAACAGTCACTCTGCTCTACCATGCTCTACGGTGGACAACAGTCACTATCTGCTCTACCATGCTCTATGGTGGACAACAGTCACTCTGCTCTACCATGCTCTATGGTGGACAACAGTCACTCTGCTCTACCATGCTCTATGGTGGACAACAGTCACTCTGCTCTACCATGCTCTATGGTGGACAACAGTCACTATCTGCTCTA
This sequence comes from Procambarus clarkii, assembly GCF_040958095.1. Lineage (NCBI taxonomy): Eukaryota > Metazoa > Arthropoda > Malacostraca > Decapoda > Cambaridae > Procambarus > Procambarus clarkii. The sequence goes on along the minus strand of NC_091152.1, from coordinate 46,845,017 downwards.
CCATGCTCTATGGTGGACAACAGTCACTATCTGCTCTACCATGATCTATGGTGGACAACAGTCACTCTGCTCTACCATGCTCTACGGTGGACAACAGTCACTATCTGCTCTACCATGCTCTATGGTGGACAACAGTCACTATCTGCTCTACCATGCTCTATGGTGGACAACAGTCACTCTGCTCTACCATGCTCTATGGTGGACAACAGTCACTATCTGCTCTACCATGCTCTATGGTGGACAACAGTCACTCTGCTCTACCATGCTCTATGGTGGACAACAGTCACTATCTGCTCTACCATGCTCTATGGCAGACAACAGTCACTCTGCTCTACCATGCTCTATGGAAGACAACAGTCACTATCTGCTCTACCATGCTCTATGGTGGACAACAGTCACTATCTGCTCTACCATGCTCTATGGAGAACAACAGTCACTCTGCTCTACCATGCTCTATGGTGGACAACAGTCACTATCTGCTCTACCATGCTCTATGGTGGACAACAGTCACTCTGCTCTACCATGCTCTATGGTGGACAACAGTCACTATCTGCTCTACCATGCTCTATGGTGGACAACAGTCACTCTGCTCTACCATGCTCTATGGTGGACAACAGTCACTATCTGCTCTACCATGCTCTATGGCAGACAACAGTCACTCTGCTCTACCATGCTCTATGGAAGACAACAGTCACTATCTGCTCTACCATGCTCTATGGTGGACAACAGTCACTATCTGCTCTACCATGCTCTATGGAGAACAACAGTCACTCTGCTCTACCATGCTCTATGGTGGACAACAGTCACTATCTGCTCTACCAAGCTCTATGGTGGACAACAGTCACTCTGCTCTACCATGCTCTATGGTGGACAACAGTCACTATCTGCTCTACCATGCTCTATGGTGGACAACAGTCACTATCTGCTCTACCATGCTCTATGGAGGACAACAGTCACTCTGCTCTATCATGCTCTATGGTGGACAACAGTCACTATCTGCTCTACCATGCGCTATGGAGGACAACAGTCACTATCTGCTCTACCATGCTCTATGGTGGACAACAGTCACTATCTGCTCTACCATGCTCTATGGAGGACAACAGTCACTCTGCTCTACCATGCTCTACGGAGGACAACAGTCACTATCTGCTCTACCATGCTCTATGGTGGACAACAGTCACTATCTGCTCTACCATGCTCTATGGAGGACAACAGTCACTCTGCTCTACCATGCTCTATGGTGGACAACAGTCACTATCTGCTCTACCATGCTCTATGGAGGACAACAGTCACTATCTTCTCTACCATGCTCTATGGAGGACAACAGTCACTCTGCTCTATGGTGGACAACAGTCACTATCTGCTCTACCATGCTCTATGGAGGACAACAGTCACTATCTGCTCTACCATGCTCTATGGAGGACAACAGTCACTATCTGCTCTACCATGCTCTATGGAGGACAACAGTCACTATCTGCTCTACCATGCTCTATGGAGGACAACAGTCACTATCTGCTCTATGGTGGACAACAGTCACTATCTGCTCTACCATGCTCTATGGAGGACAACAGTCACTATCTGCTCTACCATGCTCTATGGAGGACAACAGTCACTATCTGCTCTATGGTGGACAGCAGTCACTATCTGCTCTACCATGCTCTATGGTGGACAACAGTCACTATCTGCTCTACCATGCTCTATGGTGGACAACAGTCACTATCTGCTCTACCATGCTCTATGGTGGACAACAGTCACTCTGCTCTACCATGCTCTATGGTGGACAACAGTCACTATCTGCTCTACCATGCTCTATGGAGGACAACAGTCACTCTGCTCTACCATGCTCTATGGTGGACAACAGTCACTATCTGCTCTACCATGCTCTATGGTGGACAACAGTCACTCTGCTCTACCATGCTCTATGGTGGACAACAGTCACTATCTGCTCTACCATGCTCTATGGTGGACAACAGTCACTATCTGCTCTACCATGCTCTATGGAGGACAACAGTCACTCTGCTCTACCATGCTCTATG
>NC_091152.1:46837981-46840481 GCF_040958095.1 Procambarus clarkii | reverse complement strand
CTTCTTAACCCAGCATGTCAGAGAACTCACAAGGATGAGAGGAAATGACGAACCAGCGAGACTCGACCCAGTTTTCACTCTGAATGACTCTGGCATAAGGGAAATCGGTTTTGAGGCCCCAGTAGGAATGAGCGACCACAGTGTATTGGTATTTGAGTACCTGATTGAAGAAGGGTTATTGAACTCGAGGAGGGATACCGAAACCAAAAGGTTAGCATACCGAAAGGGAAACTATGAGGAGATAAGAAAATTCCTAACAGATATAGCATGGGAAACAGAGCTCAGGGAAAAGACGGCACAAGATATGATGGACTACATCACGCAAAAGTGCAAGGACGCAGCAAACAAGTTTGTCCCAGCCCAAAAGGAAAACAGTGAAATGAAGATGAGAAACCCATGGTTTAATCAGAGATGTAGGCTAGCTAAGCAGCAATGTAAAAGGGCATGGAGAAACTATAGGAATAACAGGACACTGGAGAGCAGAGAAAGATACCAGAATGCCAGGAATGAATATGTCAGGATGAGAAGAGAGGCAGAAAGACAATACGAAAACGACATCGCAAGCAAGGCAAAGACTCAGCCTAAATTGCTGCATAGCCACATCAGGAGAAAAACAACAGTAAAGGAACAGGTTATGAAATTAAGGATAGGGGCCGAAGGATTCACTACAAACGACAAGGAAGTGTGTGAGGAACTGAATAAGAAATTCCAAGAGGTCTTCACCTTAAAGCAAGGAGAAATCCCAGAGATAAGAGAGGGAATAGCTAACCAGGAACCACTGGAAGAGTTTGAGATTACCAGCGGGGAAGTAAGAAAGTGTTTACTAGAGTTGCATGTGACAAAGGCTATAGGCCCAGATGGAATCTCCCCTTGGATACTAAAGGAAGGAGCAGAAGAACTGTGCCTCCCACTCTCCATAGTGTATAACAAATCACTGGCAACAGGGGAACTGCCAGAAATTTGGAAGGCGGCAAACGTGTTCCCGATATACAAGAAGGGGGATTGACAGGAGGCACTGAACTACAGGCCAGTCTCCCTAACTTGCATACCATGTAAGCTGATGGAGTACCACCCACTCCATTTCGCGAACCACCCTGTTTAACACTGCTGGTACGCGAACAAGGGGACACAGGGGGAAACTGAGTACCCAAATGAGCCACAGGGACGTTAAAAAGAACTTTTTCAGTGTCAGAGTAGTTAACAGGTGGAATGCATTAGGCAGTGATGTGGTGGAGGCTGACTCCATACACAGTTTCAAATGTAGATATGATAGAACCCAGTAGGCTCAGGAATCTGTTCACCAGTTGATTGACAGTTGAGAGGCGGGACCAAAGAGCCAAAGTTCAACCCCCGCAAGCACAACTACGTGAGTACAACTAGGTGAGTACAACTAGGTGAGTACAACTAGGTGAATACAACTAGGTGAGTGCTACTAGGTGAGTACAACTAGGTGAGTACAACTAACCCACCAACATATACTCACGCGAGAAGTGAGTAAACCTCACATTCACCCTGGCCTCGTGGGTATATCTAACACACTATATCACTCGTATAGAACCATTTAAAATAGCTGCCATTCATACAATCAAGTTATATCCCCATATATCATATATATATACCTTTATACATCACTGGAAATGGTATCAGTACGGCACACAGTATTGAATACACACTCTGGCACTACTGTTGAGGTTGGCCTGACCGCAGGACATACATCTCTGGGTCGTGTAGGGTGATATAGGCTTAGATCCTCCCCCAGTTAGTCAGCGTCATGTTCCTGCTCGTCTGGGTTCGTGTACCATTGGGCTGCTGCAGCCTATCAGCCTCCAGACCCTTAGAGGGTTATTAAGCCCACCACCACAGCAGCGTAATGACCTTCCCTCAAATTTATTTTAGGACTGGACGTTATTGGACCAAGGGGAGCCGGTCGGCCGAGCGGACAGCACGCTGGGCTCTTGATCCTGTGGTCCCGGGTTCAATCCCGGGCGCCGGCGAGAAACAATGGGCAGAGTTTCTTTCACCCTATGCCCCTGTTACCTAGCAGTAAAATAGGTACCTGGGTGTTAGTCAGCTATCACGGGCTGCTTCCAGGGGGGTGGAGGCCTGGTCGAGGACCGGGCCGCGGGGACACTAAAGACCCGAAATTATCTCAAGATAACCTCAAGATCCTGGGCTAAACCAAAGTGTGAATATATACAACGAAGAGTAACGTGTATCTCAGGGTATATATATATATATATATATATATATATATATATATATATATATATATATATATATATATATATATATATATATATATATATATATATCTACATTTGGGTGAGGTGGATGAGGTGAAAAACGAACTTTCAACAATGGGTATTAGACGCGACACTTGAACGCGTTTCGTAAAACTTATTACATTTTCAAAGACTTTAGTTTACAAACACACAACTGAAACTGAATAGATTCAATGGGTATTTGAAACCGTCTAATACCCATTGAATACCCATTGTTG
>NC_091152.1:46822981-46835481 GCF_040958095.1 Procambarus clarkii | reverse complement strand
CCACTGTCCCTAGTAGTGGTTACTGGTCACTACCACCACTGTCCCTAGTGGTGGTTACTGGTCACTACCACCACTGTCCCTAGTGGTGGTGATGGTTACTGGTCACTACCACCACTGTCCCTAGTGGTGGTTACTGGTCACTACCACCACTGTCCCTAGTGGTGGTTACTGGTCACTACCACCACTGTCCCTGGTGGTGGTGGTGGTTACTACCACCACTGTCCCTGGTGGTGGTTACTGGTCACTACCACCACTGTCCCTGGTGGTGGTGGTTACTGGTCACTACCACCACTGTCCCTGGTGGTGGTTACTGGTCACTACCACCACTGTCCCTGGTGGTGGTGGTTACTGGTCACTACCACCACTGTCCCTAGTGGTGGTTACTGGTCACTACCACCACTGTCCCTAGTGGTGGTTACTGGTCACTACCACCACTGTCCCTAGTAGTGGTGATGGTTACTGGTCACTACCACCACTGTCCCTAGTGGTAGTTGCTGGTCACTACCACCACTGTCCCTAGTGGTGGTTACTGGTCACTACCACCACTGTCCCTAGTAGTGGTTACTGGTCACTACCACCACTGTCCCTGGTGGTGGTTACTGGTCACTACCACCACTGTCCCTGGTGGTGGTTACTGGTCACTACCATGACTGTCCCTAGTGGTGGTTACTGGTCACTACCACCACTGTCCCTAGTGGTGGTTACTGGTCACTACCACCACTGTCCCTGGTGGTGGTTACTGGTCACTACCACCACTGTCCCTGGTGGTGGTTACTGGTCACTACCACCACTGTCCCTGGTGGTGGTGGTTACTGGTTACTACCACCACTGTCCCTGGTGGTGGTTACTGGTCACTACCACCACTGTCCCTGGTGGTGGTGGTTACTGGTCACTACCACCACTGTCCCTGGTGGTGGTGGTTACTGGTCACTACCACCACTGTCCCTAGTGGTGGTTACTGGTCACTACCACCCCTGTCCCTAGTGGTGGTTACTGGTCACTACCACCACTGTCCCTGGTGGTGGTTACTGGTCACTACCACCACTGTCCCTGGTGGTGGTGATGGTTACTACCACCACTGTCCCTGGTGGTGGTGATGGTCACTACCACCACTTTCCCTAGTGGTGGTGGTGGTTACTGGTCACTACCACCACTGTCCCTGGTGGTGGTGGTTACTGGTCACTACCACCACTGTCCCTGGTGGTGGTTACTGGTCACTACCACCACTGTCCCTGGTGGTGGTTACTGGTCACTACCACCACTGTCCCTAGTGGTGGTTACTGGTCACTACCACCACTGTTCCTGGTGGTGGTTACTGGTCACTACCACCACTGTCCCTGGTGGTGGTTACTGGTCACTACCACCACTGTCCCTAGTGGTGGTTACTGGTCACCACCACCACTGTCCCTGGTGGTGGTTACTGGTCACTACCACCACTGTCCCTGGTGGTGGTGATGGTTACTACCACCACTGTCCCTGGTGGTGGTTACTGGTCACTACCACCACTGTCCCTAGTGGTGGTTACTGGTCACTACCACCACTGTCCCTAGTGGTGGTGGTGGTGGTTACTGGTCACTACCACCACTGTCCCTGGTGGTGGTTACTGGTCACTACCACCACTGTCCCTAGTGGTGGTTACTGGTCACTACCACCACTGTCCCTGGTGGTGGTTACTGGTCACTACCACCACTGTCCCTAGTGGTGGTTACTGGTCACTACCACCACTGTCCCTAGTAGTGGTTACTGGTCACTACCACCACTGTCCCTAGTGGTGGTTACTGGTCACTACCACCACTGTCCCTGGTGGTGGTTACTGGTCACTACCACCACTGTCCCTGGTGGTTGTTACTGGTCACTACCACCACTGTCCCTGGTGGTGGTTACTGGTCACTACCACCACTGTCCCTGGTGGTGGTTACTGGTCACTACCACCACTGTCCCTAGTGGTGGTTACTGGTCACTACCACCACTGAGTTACTGCAAACTATTTATAATTATGTTCATAATATACTCAGTGTTCTATTATGCATGTATTGTAAATAATATATATTTTAGCTACATATTAAGTTCTTATAAACTTATTAATTTAAATTGACTAAAAAGTCCTTTTTGGCCTTTTTAAAATTGTTCATGTGGATTTTAGCACAAGAAATACTCCTTATGTTAAGTCAATTTGTTCCTCTAAGTTGACCATTTATAGTACAAGCACAAAGTTTGCATTAGTCCTGAGTTATGTCCAGGACAAAACTGTACTTGTTGGCTGGTCAGTAGGCTGTTATGGTGGTGTTAACAACCCTAACCAGGTTGTTGACACCCACAACTTTCTCTCAGTGTGAGGTAAGGTAAGGTAAAGCGCCAAGCCATTACGACTTTATAGCACTGGGAACGAGTCAGGATAAGGATTTGGGATGGGACGGGGGAAAGGAATGGTGCCCAACCACTTGGACGGTCGGGGATTGAACGCCGACCTGCATGAAGCGAGACCGTCGCTCTACCGTCCAGCCCAAGTGGTTGGGCTCACTCTCTGGGACAACCAATCAGGCTCTGAGACATGACCTAAACTGCCTCCTTCAGCCAATTACTGGTAATGATTCAGGGAGGAAAACTGTCATGAATGATGGATAGTGTTGATCTGGGAGTTGATCATCACACTCCTCTCCAAACACTTCTCTACTAATTCATCTAATCTCCTTAATTGCTGCCATCAAATTGTAATCGCCTCCTGAGGATAATTAGTTAATACTTCACTCCCATATTTTACTTCTCTAATATAATTATTTGTTGTTATGGACGCGGCTGCTGCAGTTCTACCTACATATTACATAAAGTTCTATGTATATAATTACATATAACATGTCGTGGCTCGGTTGTCTGGGGCGCGTGTGTGGCTGGGGAACACCCAGCCGCACAGGTTCGTATCCTCATCACAGCTCCCACGGACTTCCTCACCGTCAGTATCAATATCACTCCACCTGTGCCAGCTGGTCCGCTCAGGAAAGGGACGTTGCAGAGAACGCCGCTGCAACACCCGCCACCAAGTGTTGACGGAGACAGTTGCTGGTGGTAAAGGACTTTTTCCCCTGAACGGAATAATGTTTTGATTGTATTGGGGGGGGGAGGATAAGGCCTATTTCGACTCCAGAATAGTTATCTAGGTTACCCTTACAGCCTATTGAGCAATACACAATTATACTTTAGTCCTGTGTATATCCTAGGGATAAAGCAATTGGTGTATGTTCAACTAGAAGTATGGTATATCTCTCACTGTGTATTTGTTTAAAGGCAGTATATACAGCCGTCTTATCCACATATTAACACACATATTCACCAACTGATCTACTATATACATTAGTACAGACGATAAAGCATTTTAATCGTTTTTTACTGATGATAAAACTCTCTTTTATTTGTTATTTTAACATATGATAAATGTTGTATTAGTGAGCAGTAATATTATGGAGTCACCTTACACAAACACTTAGTGTGAGTCACCTTACACAAACACACAGTGTGGGTCACCTTACACAAACACACAGTGTGAGTCACCTTACACAAACACACAGTGTGAGTCACCTTACACAAACACACAGTGTGAGTCACCTTACACAAACACACAGTGTGGGTCACCTTACACAAACACACAGTGTGGGTCATCTTACACAAACACACAGTGTGGGTCACCTTACACAAACACACAGTGTGGGTCACCTTACACAAACACACAGTGTGAGTCACCTTACACAAACACACAGTGTGAGTCACCTTACACAAACACAGTGTGAGTCACCTTACACAAACACACAGTGTGGGTCATCTTACACAAACACACAGTGTGGGTCACCTTACACAAACACACAGTGTGAGTCACCTTACACAAACACACAGTGTGAGTCACCTTACACAAACACAGTGTGAGTCACCTTACACAAACACTTAGTGTGAGTCACCTTACACAAACACTTAGTGTGAGTCACCTTACACAAACACACAGTGTGAGTCACCTTACACAAACACACAGTGTGAGTCACCTTACACAAACACACAATGTGAGTCACCTTACACAAACACTTAGTGTGAGTCACCTTACACAAACACTTAGAGTGAGTCACCTTACACAAACACACAGTGTGTCACCTTACACAAACACACAGTGTGAGTCACCTTACACAAACACACAGTGTGGGTCACCTTACACAAACACACAGTGTGAGTCACCTTACACAAACACTTAGTGTGAGTCACCTTACACAAACACTTAGAGTGAGTCACCTTACACAAACACACAGTGAGGGTCACCTTACACAAACACACAGTGTGAGTCACCTTACACAAACACACAGTGTGAGTCACCTTACACAAACACTTAGAGTGAGTCACCTTACACAAACACACAGTGTGGGTCACCTTACACAAACACACAGTGTGTCACCTTACACAAACACACAGTGTGAGTCACCTTACACAAACACTTAGTGTGGGTCACCTTACACAAACACTTAGAGTGAGTCACCTTACACAAACACACAGTGTGGGTCACCTTACACAAACACACAGTGTGTCACCTTACACAAACACACAGTGTGAGTCACCTTACACAAACACACAGTGTGGGTCACCTTACACAAACACACAGTGTGGGTCACCTTACACAAACACACAGTGTGTCACCTTACACAAACACACAGTGTGGGTCACCTTACACAAACACACAGTGTGAGTCACCTTACACAAACACACAGTGTGAGTCACCTTACACAAACACACAGTGTGAGTCACCTTACACAAACACTTAGTGTGAGTCACCTTACACAAACACTTAGAGTGAGTCACCTTACACAAACACACAGTGTGGGTCACCTTACACAAACACACAGTGTGAGTCACCTTACACAAACACACAGTGTGAGTCACCTTACACAAACACACAGTGTGAGTCACCTTACACAAACACACAGTGTGAGTTACCTTACACAAACACACAGTGTGAGTCACCTTACACAAACACACAGTGTGAGTCACCTTACACAAACACACAGTGTGAGTCACCTTACACAAACACACAGTGTGAGTCACCTTACACAAACACACAGTGTGAGTCACCTTACACAAACACACAGTGTGAGTCACCTTACACAAACACACAGTGTGAGTCACCTTACACAAACACACAGTGTGAGTCACCTTACACAAACACACAGTGTGAGTCACCTTACACAAACACACAGTGTGAGTCACCTTACACAAACACACAGTGTGAGTCACCTTACACAAACACACAGTGTGTCACCTTACACAAACACACAGTGTGAGTCACCTTACACAAACACACAGTGTGAGTCACCTTACACAAACACACAGTGTGAGTCACCTTACACAAACACACAGTGTGAGTCACCTTACACAAACACACAGTGTGGGTCACCTTACACAAACACACAGTGTGAGTCACCTTACACAAACACACAGTGTGAGTCACCTTACACAAACACACAGTGTGAGTCACCTTACACAAACACACAGTGTGTCACCTTACACAAACACACAGTGTGAGTCACCTTACACAAACACACAGTGAGTCACCTTACACAAACACACAGTGTGAGTCACCTTACACAAACACACAGTGTGAGTCACCTTACACAAACACACAGTGAGAGTCACCTTACACAAACACTTAGTGTGGGTCACTTTACACAAACACACAGTGTGTGTCACCTTACACAAACACACAGTGTGAGTCACCTTACACAAACACACAGTGTGAGTCACCTTACACAAACACACAGTGTGTGTCACCTTACACAAACACACAGTGTGGGTCACCTTACACAAACACACAGTGTGGGTCACCTTACACAAACACACAGTGTGGGTCACCTTACACTGTCGGAAAATCCGACAGCATTTAATATATCATACAGACAGATAATAGCTGTGTTGTATAAACAAGTTAACCATAGAAAACGTAACTTGTAGTGGAATTACCGTCTAAAGAAAACGGGATATCATCACTACATACTATTATAATTCACCAGCTATTTTGCTGGGAATTATTCTTAAATACATTAGTCTTTGGACTTTACCATCAGAAAAACATCTCATATAAATTAACTTAATTATCAGTATTAAAGTAGAGTAAATGTGACCGTTCTATCACTTATTGACATCTGGACAATGTAAGCTAGGCGTCAGGGTGAGGGAGGGCAGCCATTGTTTATACTAGACCAGAGGCGCAGGGAGCAATTCAGCTCCTGTTAATTTTACTTGGACGAAGTGTTATGGAAACCAAAGGTTACCATTATCACACGCTGTCAACAAATTCAAGTTAAGTGTCTTTCCGAAACCCGTTTATCTATCATTAGTGTCCATTAATGTCATTGGGTAGGGTGGACCGGTTAGATCACGAAATCGCCTCATACTAAAGGTAATTAAGCCTAGGTCTTCATTGTTCCATGTACAGTATTTTCTCTGAAATACTTGTCATATATAGGATTCTGGCTTTACAGCTAGCGCCCTTTTAACAGGTCAAGACGAGGAAGCAAGACTTTGTGCACCAGTTACTGGGTGATGGAAGCTACCTCAAAGAGGATAATTTGGTGTCTACATCCTGGTTATACCTGGTGGACTAACCTGCTGTACTATAAGATAAGGAACCTCTTCAATGTATGTAGTCTATTACTGTAGTTTGATTGGCTGCATATATATATATATTCAATTAATATAACCCCCCCCCCTAATGTGTAGAGGATCGATTTGTGAGATTATGAGATTATTGCAGAAATACAGTCCACTCATTATTATACAAATTGCTATCGAAGTATATAAATTAACGTAAATATAAATTCATATAAATTAAATAAATATAAATCTCACAGGTCGGTTCCCACATACACAAACACACAGCGTGAGTCACCTTACACAAAAACACAGTGTGAGTCACCTTACACAAACACACAGTGTGGGTCACCTTACACAAACACACAGTGTGAGTCACCTTACACAAACACACAGTGTGAGTCACCTTACACAAACACACAGTGTGTCACCTTACACAAACACACAGTGTGAGTCACCTTACACAAACACACAGTGTGTCACCTTACACAAACACACAGTGTGAGTCACCTTACACAAACACACAGTGTGAGTCACCTTACACAAACACACAGTGTGAGTCACCTTACACAAACACACAGTGTGAGTCACCTTACACAAACACACAGTGTGAGTCGCCTTACACAAACACACAGTGTGAGTCACCTTACACAAACACACAGTGTGAGTCACCTTACACAAACACTTAGTGTGGGTCACTTTACACAAACACACAGTGTGTGTCACCTTACACAAACACACAGTGTGAGTCACCTTACACAAACACACAGTGTGAGTCACCTTACACAAACACACAGTGTGTGTCACCTTACACAAACACACAGTGTGGGTCACCTTACACAAACACTTAGTGTGGGTCACTTTACACAAACACACAGTGTGTGTCACCTTACACAAACACACAGTGTGAGTCACCTTACACAAACACACAGTGTGAGTCACCTTACACAAACACACAGTGTGTGTCACCTTACACAAACACACAGTGTGGGTCACCTTACACAAACACACAGTGTGGGTCACCTTACACTGTCGGAAAATCCGACAGCATTTAATATATCATACAGACAGATAATAGCTGTGTTGTATAAACAAGTTAACCATAGAAAACGTAACTTGTAGTGGAATTACCATCTAAAGAAAACGGGATATCATCACTACATACTATTATAATTCACCAGCTATTTTGCTGGGAATTATTCTTAAATACATTAGTCTTTGGACTTTACCATCAGAAAAACATCTCATATAAATTAACTTAATTATCAGTATTAAAGTAGAGTAAATGTGACCCTTCTATCACTTATTGACATCTGGACAATGTAAGCTAGGCGTCAGGGTGAGGGAGGGCAGCCATTGTTTATACTAGACCAGAGGCGCAGGGAGCAATTCAGCTCCTGTTAATTTTACTTGGACGAAGTGTTATGGAAACCAAAGGTTACCATTATCACACGCTGTCAACAAATTCAAGTTAAGTGTCTTTCCGAAACCCGTTTATCTATCATTAGTGTCCATTAATGTCATTGGGTAGGGTGGACCGGTTAGATCACGAAATCGCCTCATACTAAAGGTAATTAAGCCTAGGTCTTCATTGTTCCATGTACAGTATTTTCTCTGAAATACTTGTCATATATAGGATTCTGGCTTTACAGCTAGCGCCCTTTTAACAGGTCAAGACGAGGAAGCAAGACTTTGTGCACCAGTTACTGGGTGATGGAAGCTACCTCAAAGAGGATAATTTGGTGTCTACATCCTGGTTATACCTGGTGGACTAACCTGCTGTACTATAAGATAAGGAACCTCTTCAATGTATGTAGTCTATTACTGTAGTTTGATTGGCTGCATATATATATATTCAATTAATATAAACCCCCCCCTAATGTGTAGAGGATCGATTTGTGAGATTATGAGATTATTGCAGAAATACAGTCCACTCATTATTATACAAATTGCTATCGAAGTATATAAATTAACGTAAATATAAATTCATATAAATTAAATAAATATAAATCTCACAGGTCGGTTCCCACATACACAAACACACAGCGTGAGTCACCTTACACAAACACACAGTGTGAGTCACCTTACACAAACACACAGTGTGGGTCACCTTACACAAACACACAGTGTGAGTCACCTTACACAAACACACAGTGTGAGTCACCTTACACAAACACACAGTGTGAGTCACCTTACACAAACACACAGTGTGAGTCACCTTACACAAACACACAGTGTGAGTCACCTTACACAAACACACAGTGTGAGTCACCTTACACAAACACACAGTGTGGGTCACCTTACACAAACACACAGTGCGGGTCACCTTACACAAACACACAGTGTGGGTCACCTTACACAAACAGACAGTGTGAGTCACCTTACACAAACACACAGTGTGAGTCACCTTACACAAACACACAGTGTGAGTCACCTTACACAAACACACAGTGTAAGTCACCTTACACAAACACACAGTGTGAGTCACCTTACACAAACACACAGTGTGAGTCACCTTACACAAACACACAGTGTGGGTCACCTTACACAAACACACAGTGTGAGTCACCTTACACAAACACACAGTGTGGGTCACCTTACACAAACACACAGTGTGAGTCACCTTACACAAACACACAGTTTGGGTCACCTTACACAAACACACAGTGTGGGTCACCTTACACAAACACACAGTGTGGGGCACCTTACACAAACACACAGTGTGGGTCACCTTACACAAACACACAGTGTGGGTCACCTTACACAAACACACAGTGTGGGTCACCTTACACAAACACACAGTGTGGGTCACCTTACACAAACACACAGTGTGAGTCACCTTACACAAACACACAGTGTGGGTCACCTTACACAAACACACAGTGTGAGTCACCTTACACAAACACACAGTGTGGGTCACCTTACACAAACACACAGTGTGGGTCACCTTACAAACACACAGTGTGGGTCACCTTACACAAACACACAGTGTGAGTCACCTTACACAAACACACAGTGTGAGTCACCTTACACAAACACACAGTGTGGGTCACCTTACACAAACACACAGTGTGAGTCACCTTACACAAACACACAGTGTGAGTCACCTTACACAAACACACAGTGTGAGTCACCTTACACAAACACACAGTGTGAGTCACCTTACACAAACACTTAGTGTGGGTCACCTTACACAAACACACAGTGTGGGTCACCTTACACAAACACTTAGTGTGGGTCACCTTACACAAACACTTAGTGTGAGTCACCTTACACAAACACACAGTGTGGGTCACCTTACACAAACACTTAGTGTGAGTCACCTTACACAAACACAGTGTGATACAGTACACATACATAAACAATTATCAATGCTTCACATCTGCTCTAACTTTCTTTTTTGTTAAGTCTTATAAATACAGGTAAAAAAAATGTCACACTATAATTCAAAAGTTTGCATTCATATGTATCAAATATATTTATATTTACTGCAAAAGTATTTTCTGCAGCCGATGTGACGATGTTTTTAATTGTTTATAAGTGATTATATATATATATATATATGCGAACAAGCCTGAATGGTCCCCAGGACATATGCAACTGAAAACTCACACCCCAGAAGTGACTCGAACCCATACTCCCAGAAGCAACGCATCTGGTATGTACAAGACGCCTTAATCCACTTGACCATCACGACCGGACATAATGAGGTGATAGCCGAGGCTATTTGAACCACCCCACCGCCGGCACTCGGATAGTTATCTTGGGCATAGCATTTTACCAAATCACCTCATTCTTTGGGGCAACACGTGAGGAACACAAATGCGAACAAGCCTGAATGGTCCCCAGGACATATGCAACTGAAAACTCACACCCCAGAAGTGACTCGAACCCATACTCCCAGAAGCAACGCATCTGGTATGTACAAGACGCCTTAATCCACTTGACCATCACGACCGGACATAATGAGGTGATAGCCGAGGCTATTTGAACCACCCCACCGCCGGCACTCGGATAGTTATCTTGGGCATAGCATTTTACCAAATCACCTCATTCTTTGGGGCAACACGTGAGGAACACAAATGCGAACAAGCCTGAATGGTCCCCAGGACATATGCAACTGAAAACTCACACCCCAGAAGTGACTCGAACCCATACTCCCAGAAGCAACGCATCTGGTATGTACAAGACGCCTTAATCCACTTGACCATCACGACCGGACATAATGAGGTGATAGCCGAGGCTATTTGAACCACCCCACCGCCGGCACTCGGATAGTTATCTTGGGCATAGCATTTTACCAAATCACCTCATTCTTTGGGGCAACACGTGAGGAACACAAATGCGAACAAGCCTGAATGGTCCCCAGGACATATGCAACTGAAAACTCACACCCCAGAAGTGACTCGAACCCATACTCCCAGAAGCAACGCATCTGGTATGTACAAGACGCCTTAATCCACTTGACCATCACGACCGGACATAATGAGGTGATAGCCGAGGCTATTTGAACCACCCCACCGCCGGCACTCGGATAGTTATCTTGGGCATAGCATTTTACCAAATCACCTCATTCTTTGGGGCAACACGTGAGGAACACAAATGCGAACAAGCCTGAATGGTCCCCAGGACATATGCAACTGAAAACTCACACCCCAGAAGTGACTCGAACCCATACTCCCAGAAGCAACGCATCTGGTATGTACAAGACGCCTTAATCCACTTGACCATCACGACCGGACATAATGAGGTGATAGCCGAGGCTATTTGAACCACCCCACCGCCGGCACTCGGATAGTTATCTTGGGCATAGCATTTTACCAAATCACCTCATTCTTTGGGGCAACACGTGAGGAACACAAATGCGAACAAGCCTGAATGGTCCCCAGGACATATGCAACTGAAAACTCACACCCCAGAAGTGACTCGAACCCATACTCCCAGAAGCAACGCATCTGGTATGTACAAGACGGCTATCACCTCATTATGTCCGGTCGTGATGGTCAAGTGGATTAAGGCGTCTTGTACATACCAGATGCGTTGCTTCTGGGAGTATGGGTTCGAGTCACTTCTGGGGTGTGAGTTTTCAGTTGCATATGTCCTGGGGACCATTCAGGCTTGTTCGCATTTGTGTTCCTCACGTGTTGCCCCAAAGAATGAGGTGATTTGGTAAAATGCTATGCCCAAGATAACTATCCGAGTGCCGGCGGTGGGGTGGTTCAAATAGCCTCGGCTATCACCTCATTATGTCCGGTCGTGATGGTCAAGTGGATTAAGGCGTCTTGTACATACCAGATGCGTTGCTTCTGGGAGTATGGGTTCGAGTCACTTCTGGGGTGTGAGTTTTCAGTTGCATATGTCCTGGGGACCATTCAGGCTTGTTCGCATTTGTGTTCCTCACGTGTTGCCCCAAAGAATGAGGTGATTTGGTAAAATGCTATGCCCAAGATAACTATCCGAGTGCCGGCGGTGGGGTGGTTCAAATAGCCTCGGCTATCACCTCATTATGTCCGGTCGTGATGGTCAAGTGGATTAAGGCGTCTTGTACATACCAGATGCGTTGCTTCTGGGAGTATGGGTTCGAGTCACTTCTGGGGTGTGAGTTTTCAGTTGCATATGTCCTGGGGACCATTCAGGCTTGTTCGCATTTGTGTTCCTCACGTGTTGCCCCAAAGAATGAGGTGATTTGGTAAAATGCTATGCCCAAGATAACTATCCGAGTGCCGGCGGTGGGGTGGTTCAAATAGCCTCGGCTATCACCTCATTATGTCCGGTCGTGATGGTCAAGTGGATTAAGGCGTCTTGTACATACCAGATGCGTTGCTTCTGGGAGTATGGGTTCGAGTCACTTCTGGGGTGTGAGTTTTCAGTTGCATATGTCCTGG